>NW_024871438.1:2500-75000 GCF_019054845.1 Dipodomys spectabilis
ATCATCACCACCATCACCATCATCATCACCATCATCACGATCATCATTATCATCACCATCATCATCACCATCATCATCATCATAACCATCACCACCACCATGATCATCATCATCATCACCATCATCATCATCATCATCACCCTCACCATCATCATCACACCGAAGGACAACGCATTTACAATTTAGACCATGCCCGGTTGGCCCTTCATCCTTGGAATGTCTTTATTGTAGCTGTGATTTCCAGGGAAATCCTCTTTGCTAAGTGCTCCGTTTCCCTCATCCGTACCATGGGCACAACGAAGTCTTTCTTTTTTTTTATTTTTTTGGTTTAGGAGGATCATAACGTTTAGTTGAGATAGTTATTATGAGCTGTCCAGGTCCTACAGGTGCAGGAGGCCTGGCACATGGTACTTCGTAAGCAGTAAGAACCCACACTAACATCTTCTCACCCCTCAAACATGCTCTGTCTGTGACGACAACCTGATGCTGGCAATCCATTGTCAACAGGGCTTTCTAGTTCTCTCTCTTTTTTTACTTTTTGCCAGTCATGGGGCTTGAACTCGGGGCCTAGGCTCTGTCCCTGCGCGTCTTTGAGCTCAAGGCGAGCGCTCTACCACTTGAGCCACAGCTCCACTTCCGGTGTCCTGGTGGTTCATTGGAGATCGGCGTCTCACAGACTTTCCTGCCCGGGCTGGCTTCGAACCGTGATCCTCAGACCTCAGCCTCCTGAGTATCTGGGATGACAGGCGTGAGCGAACCGGAGCGGCTGATTTTTGAGGCTGGAATGGGTTCATTCACCTCCTGACTCGGGGGCCCAGCTCAGCCCCCCCCCAGTCCCCTCTGGGTGGCCCTGCGGCCTTACCTTGTACACGAACCCCTCTGGGCAGCTGTGGTCGTAGGTGAAGGCTTTGTAAACCACCAGGAACACGATGCAGGCGAGGAAAGCGAGGGCCAGGCTGACGAGAATGGTGACCTGGAAGGGGAAGGGAGTGGGGAGTTAGGCAGGGGGCCGGGGGGACCCCAGCTCCAGCCCTGAACCCCGAGGAGGAGGATGAAGGCACAGACACCCCAGGCCAGCTTCCAGCGTGACCTTGAACGACGCCCCTGCGCCCGCCCGGGCCTCGGTTTCCCCATCTGTAGGATAATCTGGGGGGGGGGGGTGGCTGATGAGTGTGTGCCGGTCCCGGGGCTCGAACTCGGGGCCTGGGCGCTGACTCTGAGCTGCTGTGCTGCAGCTGGCGCTGTGCCACCTGAGCCACATGATTAATTCATGCATTGTTAACTGATCGATCCAGTCGGTGACTTTTTGGTGGCTCACTGGAGGTCAGAGTCTCACGGCCTCTCCTGCCCGGGCTGGCCTCGAACCCTGATCCTCGGATCTCAGCCTCCTGAGCCGCTGGGCCCCGGCAGAGACGCGAGTGCACGCAAGCACGCATGCGCAGGTATGTATGTGCGCATGCACCTGCGTGGCTATGTGTGGGTTTGTATGTGCACATGCGCATGCGTGGCTATGCTTGGGTATGCATGTGCGCGTGCGCATGCGCCTGCGTTGCTATGCTTGGGTATGTATGTGCGCATGCGCATGCGTGGCTATGCTTGGGTTTGTATGTGCACATGCGCATGCGTGGCTATGCTTGCGTGGCTATGCTTGGCTATGTATGTGCGCATGCGCATGCGTGGCTATGCTTGGGTTCATATGTGTGCATGCGCATGCGTAGCTATGCGTGGATTTATATGTGCGCCTGAGCCTGCGTGGCTATGCTTGGGTTTGTGTATGCGCATGCGCCTGTGTGGCTATGCTTGGGTTTGTATGTGCGCGTGCGCATGCGCCTGCGTGGCTGTGCTTGGGTTTGTATGTGCGCCTGTGTGGCTATGGTTGGGTTTGTATGTGCGCGTGCGCATGCGCCTGCGTGGCTATGCTTGGGTTTGTATGTGCGCCTGCGCCTGCGTGGCTATGCTTGGGTTTGTATGTGCGCCTGCGCCTGCGTGGCTATGCTTGGGTTTGTATGTGCACATGCGCATGCGTGGCTATGCTTGGGTTTGTATGTGCACATGCGCATGCGTGGCTATGCTTGCGTGGCTATGCTTGGCTATGTATGTGCGCATGCGCATGCGTGGCTATGCTTGGGTTCATATGTGTGCATGCGCATGCGTGGCTATGCGTGGATTTATATGTGCGCCTGAGCCTGCGTGGCTATGCTTGGGTTTGTGTATGCGCATGCGCCTGTGTGGCTATGCTTGGGTTTGTATGTGCGCGTGCGCATGCGCCTGCGTGGCTGTGCTTGGGTTTGTATGTGCGCCTGTGTGGCTATGGTTGGGTTTGTATGTGCGCATGCGCCTGCGTGGCTATGCTTGGGTTTGTATGTGCGCCTGCGCCTGCGTGGCTGTGCTTGGGTTTGTATGTGCGCCTGCGCCTGCGTGGCTGTGCTTGGGTTGTATGTGCGCATGCGCCTGCGTGGCTATGCTTGGGTTTGTATGTGCGCGTGCGCATGCACCTGCGTGGCTGTGCTTGGGTTTGTATGTGCGCCTGCGCCTGCGTGGCTATGCTTGGGTTTGTATGTGCGCCTGCGCCTGCGTGGCTGTGCTTGGGTTTGTATGTGCGCCTGCGCCTGCGTGGCTGTGCTTGGGTTTGTATGTGCGCCTGCGCATGCGCCTGCGTGGCTGTGCTTGGGTTTGTATGTGCGCCTGCGCCTGCGTGGCTATGCTTGGGTTTGTATGTGCGCATGCGCCTGCGTGGCTGTGCTTGGGTTTGTATGTGCGCCTGCACCTGCGTGGCTGTGCTTGGGTTTGTATGTGCGCATGCGCATACCCTTCCTCCCCCTGCCGGCCCCTCCCCGCCCCCGGCCTGGCGGCCTCTCTCTTTTTATTATTATCCTTCAGTAGCGGTGCAAAGGGTTTGGCAGTCAGCATGTCAAATACGGGTCCAAGCCACGTGGAGCCACGTCCCCCCTTCCATCCTCCCCCCTCCCAAACCCCCCCAACCCTCAAAGGACCCGGATCCACTTCACGGATGGACGTGGACAATCAAGAGTGGATGGACGGAATCCGTGAGATGATTGATCAGGTAGAAGATAATAGGATAAGATAATAATAGGTGGCAGGCGCTTAAATAATTGATGTATACATAGATTAGCTAAGATAGATGATTGATAAAACCAGCAGATAAACGATGAGAGATGATTGCTGGTGATGGATCAGATAAATGATAGATAA
The DNA here is from genome assembly GCF_019054845.1 of Dipodomys spectabilis. Classification (NCBI taxonomy): domain Eukaryota; kingdom Metazoa; phylum Chordata; class Mammalia; order Rodentia; family Heteromyidae; genus Dipodomys; species Dipodomys spectabilis. The sequence goes on from NW_024871438.1 coordinate 5,714, forward strand.
GGTAGATAGGATGGATAAGATAAATGTTTGGGGCTCAGGTAGAAGATTAACAGATAAATATGATAGACACATGGTAGGTTAGATAGATAATAGGTAAGATGATAGTGGAAATATATTAATGATAGATTAGATGACAAATAAGGAAGATGGTAGATAGATGAGATCGGTAGATGTGAGAAGATGGGTGACAGGTGAATAAATTATTAATGGATAAATCAGCTTACTTAGAGGAAAGATGGATAAAACAGACCATACTGATTGATAGATCATCTAGATGACATAGATATGTAGATAGATAGACTGGTGAGTGGATGGAAGGATGGATGGGTGGAAGGAAGGAAGAAAGGTAGGATGGAAGGAAGGAAGGAAGGTTGGATGGAATGATGGATGGAAGGAAGGGTGGATGGATGGATGGAAGGATGGATGGGTGGAAGGAAGGAAGATAGGTAGGATGGAAGGAAGGAAGGTTGGATGGAATGATGGATGGAAGGAAGGGTGGATGGATGGATGGAAGGATGGATGGATGGATGGATGGAAGATAGGTAGGATGGAAGGAAGGAAGGAGGGTTGGATGGAATGATGGATGTAAGGAAGGGTGGATGGATGGATGGAAGGATGGATGGATGGATGGAAGATAGGTAGGATGGAAGGAAGGAAGGAAGGTTGGATGGAATGATGGATGGAAGGAAGGGTGGATGGATGGATGGAAGGATGGATGGATGGATGGAAGGAAGATAGGTAGGATGGAAGGAAGGAAGGAAGGTTGGATGGAATGATGGATGGAAGGAAGGGTGGATGGATAGATGGAAGGATGGATGGATGGATGGAAGGAAGGATGGATGGATGGATGGATAGAAGGAAGGAAGGAAGGAAGGATGAATGGATTGATGGATGGATGGATGGATGGATGGATGGATGGGAGACAGATGAGACAAAGTTAGGGACTGGAATGCTCTGCCATTCTCGTGGAAGTGGATGGAGAGGGATTCTGTCAAGTGGATTAAGTTGCTCTCACGGGGAAGTTAGATCAGAACTAGAAATCCAAATTCCACATTATAACTCTGTGTGTAAGTGCACAGGGGTGCGATGCACATACTCGCAAACGCATTGATGCATGGTATGGTTATGGTGTAAGTCCTCTGCACAGCTAACTTACAGCCTAACAAAGTGGAAGTGGGAAGCTGGAACTTGGGGTGGGGAGCAGCTCCACCCTCGGGGCTGGGGGGAAGCAGGTGAAGGGAGAGAGGAAGGTGGGCAAATGCCATTTTAATATTCCACGTACACATGCAGGAATAGTTGGGGCAGCCTCTTCCTCGCATTTCTGGGGCGCTGCCCACCACAGTGGAGCTCTGCTTAAACTGGGGTGGACCATCTGGATCTCCACATCTCTCCATCCATCCATCCATCCACCCATCCATCTATCCTTCCTTCCATCCACCCATCCATCCATCCTGCCTTCCATCTATCTACCCATCCATCCATCCTGCCTTCCTTCCATCTATCCATCTACCTGTCCATCTGTCCTTCCTTCCATCCACCCGTCCATCTATCCTGCCTTCCTTCCACCCATCCACCCATCCATCTATCCTGCCTTCCTTCCACCCATCCATCCATCCATCCATCCTTCCATCCATCCATCATTCCATCATTCCATCCATCCGTCCATCTACCCATCCATCTTTCTTTCCTTCCATCTACACATCCATCCAGCCTTCCTTCCATCCATCCGTCTATCCTTCCTTTCACCCATCCACCCATCCATTTATCCTGCCTTCCTTCCACACACCCATCCATCCACCCACTCCTCCTTACTTCCTTCCATTCATCCATCTACCTATCCATCTATCCACCCATCCATCTTCCCTTCTTTCCTTCCATCCATCTACCCATCCATCCATCCACTCATCCTTCTTTCCTTCCTTCCTTCCATCCATCTATCTACCCATCCATCCTTCCTTCCTTCTCCTTCTTCCCTCCTCCTCTACCTCCTCCTTCTTCCTCTTCCTCCTCCTTTCCTTCTCCTACCTCCCTCCTCTTCCTTCCTTCATCCTCCTCCTTCTTTTCTTCCTCTTCCTCTTCCCCTTCCCCTTCCTCTTCTTCTTTTCTTAAATTTGTTGAGGAGGAGGGTGGTTTGGGGGTCCTGGGGTTTGCATTCAAGACCTTGTACCTTAAATCTGTTAAAGTAGATGCTTTCACCTTTGAGCCACGCCCCTGTTGCGTTGGGCCTTATGTGTTTGCCTGGACAGCCTGAATCTGGACCTGGACCTCCCATGTAGCTGGGATGTATAGACAGGAGCCATAATGCTTGGCTAATTTGTTGAGATGATGTCCCTGGTACTTTTCACCCAGGCTAACCTCAAAATGAGATTTTCCCGGTTGGTTTCTCCCTCGGGAGTTGCTGGGAGGACAGGCAGGAGCCATGGTGCTCGGTCCCTAAACTCAATCTGAGTTCTTGAAGACCCATGCTCTCCTGATTACGGAGAAGGAAGCTAGAGATTTATTTATTCCAATTTGGGTTCAGAAAGAGATTTGAGTGTCTTTTCCAGACCTGGCAGCCCCCTGAGCCCGGTCCTCTCCTTTCTTGTTACCTTTGTGGAACTCCATGGCTGTCACTACAGTTGAGCCCTGGACGGAAGGCCCAGCCCCAGAGGCCTGGGCAAGGGATACCTATACAGCCAGGAACAAGGCACACAAGTTCTGTTCAGCATCCACATTTATCCATCCGATCTGTAAAAGCCTCGTTCCTCAGAGAACATTCTAGAGCCCTTGGTTTCTCTTCTTGAATGTAACCATCCGATGTGAGCAAAGGACAATGGGCTTTGCTCTGCCCGCCCCGGCCGCCATCTTCCACCCTGGTTCAGGTCAAGGCTGAGTGTCTTGCCCTGGCTCTGAATTACAGCAGGGCCTGGAGGCACCTCACAGGCTGCAAACATCAAAAACAAAAACAAAAACCGGAATGGAATGAGCGCGAACCACCCCAAAACAGAGCCAGGCAGGCCCTGGAACAGCATGAGGCAGGCCCTGGAACAGAGCCTGTGAAGAGAGGTAAGCAAAGCAAACACTTGGCCCCGACCACAGGGAAGGAAGAAGAAGCCAAGCACAAGACAACCTGCCAAAATATCCCAGGCCTTCACACACATACACACACACACACACACACACACAGGAGCAAGGTGCCAGTGGCTCACGCCTGTCATCCCAGCTACTCAGGAGGCTGAGATCTGAGGATCATGGTTCAAAGCCAGCCCAGGAAGGAAAGTCTAGGAGACTTTTATCTCCAAGGAACCAGCAAAAAAAATAGCTGGAAGGGCTGGGCAGGCGGCTCAGTGGTAGAGTGCTTGCCTTGCATGCATGAGGTCCTGGTTCGATTCCTCAGCACCACATAAGCAGAAAAAGGCAGAAGTGGTGCTGTGGCTCAAGTGGTAGAGCGCCAACCTTGAGCTGAAGAGCTGAGGGACAGCGCCCAGACCCAGAGTTCAGGCCCCACGACCAAGCAAAAAAAAAAAAACAAAACGCTAGAAGTCGAGGTATGGCTCAAGTGGTAGAACACCAGAGTGAAAAATAGGGCTCAGGCCCTGAGTTCAAACCCCAGCACTGGCACAGAGAGGTGGAGGAGAGAGACAGACAGAGACAGAGAAAGGAGGGGCAGGAGAGACAGAGGGAGAGAGAGAGAGAGAGGGAGAGGGAGGGAGAGAGCGCGCACAGACAGTCCACTGCTGGCCAACCCAGGCCTCTGCCATAGCCATCTTCAGCCCCCAGACCCCGCCATGTCAACAGACAATGCCCAGTAGACGACCTTCCTCCTGCAGCACCAGCCAGGCCAGCAAGGCACCTGCTCATGTCGGGGAAACCAAATTTCATGGCAAGATAAAAAAAATAATAATAAAATGAGATAAAACACAGCTGCCCCACAGACATCCAGCTTTGGAACCCAGCAGCTTGGGACCTGCAGAGACAGAACCGGGCTGTCCGGCCGGTGCCTTCTTCCTGAACCCCAAAGATGCTGAGCCCAGGGCACCCAAGGAAGGAAGGAAGGAGAGAGAGGGGATCACACCGCTCACTTGGTGCTTAAACTGGCTGTAGCAAACCCAATGCTGACAGTTCACCAAAGACCCCCCAAGGGTGTGGCTACGGTGGACATCCAGGAACGTCCTCAGGGCACGTGGGGTGCAGCCAGGGTGCCTGCCATCACACCCTGTCTTCACAGCTCCCATGCACCCATGGGAGGTCAGAGGTGGGCAGAACAACTTCACATAGGTGGAAGGTAACTCAGAAGTCCAGCTGGCACACCCTATGTCACCCTACCTAGAAACCTGGCCACACATCGGAGTATTTAGTTATTTAGCATTAGTCCTGGGGTTTGAACGCAGGGCTTGGGCACTATCTTTGAGCTCCACTTCCGGTTTTCTGGTGGTTCCTTGGAGATAAGAGTCTCACAGACTTTCCTGCCCGGGCTGGCTTCGACCCACGATCCTCAGATCTCAGCCTCCTGAGTAGCTGGGATGACAGGCATTTTACAGACCAAGATGGGAGAGGTAGGCCCAAAGAAGGTGAGCATCTCCATCTCACAAGGGCCTGATTCATAAAGTTCAAGGAAACAAAAGACGATGAGTCACAGTGTCCTGGGGCTGGACTCAGAAACAAAGACAATGGATTGCTTCCAAGCACAAAGCCTAGGGCCAGCTGGATGGCAAGAAATGGCTTCCTGAAGAGTAAGGGCTACACACAGAGATCTTCCCTCCAGGAAGGGCTGGTGCCTCACAATCCCATTCCTGTCTGTAGCAGGCTCCGCCCAATGACAGCATTGGGGGGGGCGGGGTGGAATTACATTGTGAGTCTGTGATTTGCCCCAGCCCCACCCTCCCCTCCCCACCCCTGCCTAGCTCCAGGTAGGATGGTGAAATTCCCTATGGACTGCATGGGTCCCTGCTTGGAGAAAAATTACTGAAAAGAATGACAAGGATGGAGAATGACAATGAGGGAAAGGCAGGTCCAGAGGGAACCTTCTTGAAGATTCCAAAACGTAAGGTGGAAGCCATGTAGGGGGCTGGGAAGGGGGCTCAGGGGTAGAGTGCTTTTGCCTTGCATGCATGAGGCCCTGGGTTCCATTTCTCAACACCACATAAGCAGAAAAAGCCAGAAGTGGTGCTGTGGCTCAAGTGGTAGAGCGCTAGCCTTGAGCTGAAGAACTGAGGGACAGCGCCCAGGCCCAGAGTTCAAGCCCCACAAGCAACCAAAACAAACAAATAAAAAAAGAAGCCATGTAATACTTGCTCTTACATGGACTGAAAATCACTACACCCCACTCCCTACCCCCCTTTCCCCAAAACACTAAAAACCAGAGGACTTCATGGGTTGAAACAGAAATCTTAAGAAGAGACAGATTATTTCTTTACTCGTTCAGATGCTCTAGGGTATGGAAAAAGAAGGGGAAAGAAAGTATGTATACCCTTGGTGAAGTAGCAGGGTAACAATACACTAGAACAAAGAGAGCATTAGAAAGAAAATACAGGACAAGCAATGATGGCTCACATCTGTCATCCTAGCGACTCAGGAGGCTGAGATCTGAGGACCTAGGTTCAAAACCAGCCCGGGCAGAAAAGTCCCTGTGAGACTCATCTCCAATGAACCACCAGAAAACCAGAAATGTAGCTATGGCTCAAGTGATAGAGCACCAGTGTTGAGCAACAAAGCTAAGGGACAGTACCTAGACCCTGAATTCAAGCCCCAGAATCAGTGGGGGAAAAAAAGAGAGAAGGAGGAGGAGGAGGAGGAAGAAGAGGAGGAGGACGAGGAGGAGGAGGAGGAGGAGGAAGAAGAGGAGGAGGAGGAAGAAGAAGAGAAGAGGGAGGAGGAGGAGGAAGAAGAGGAAGAAATGAAAAGCAAACACAATCTCTCAACACTATTTGAGTGGCCAGGCACCGGTGGCTCATGCCTGTCATCCTAGCTACTCAGGAGGCTGAGAGCTGAGGATCACAGTTCAAAACCAGCCTGGACAGGAAAGTCTGTGAGACTCTTAGCTCCAATAAACCACCAGAAAATCAGAAATGGCGCTGTGGCTCAAGTGGTAGAGCACTAGCCTTGAGCTGAAGAGCTCAGGGACAGCGCCCAGGCCCAGAGTTCAAGCCTCAGGACAAACAAACAAACAAAAAACCCAATACTATTTGAGTAAAGTGTTAAATGACATATTTAGCAAGCAGAATCTGGCCATGCATCATGATCCCTTGAGGTCAAGTAGGGATGGCTAAATATCAAAACTCTATTAGTTTAATTTCACAAAGAAGGCCAGCTCTGTAGTGCTAGAAAGAACCTGGGGAGATGTATGCTCATGTAAATGCCAACACCCCTGAGACCCTAAATCTGAAGTTAGTGACCAATGCAATAAGACAAGAAAAATGCATTGGGAGGCTGACGTCGAGACAAAGAAATAAGAAAATTATCCAAAAAGGAAAAGCAAGGTGAGCCTTGCACATGGTGAAAATGGTCATCTCTCCATCGAGGAAACACAAAGAACCAACTCTGAAAATGAATCATTCGAAATAAGAAGAGAAGTTGGTAATCATGCCTGGTGGCAAATAGATTTGCAAAATTCAAAGTTGAAGGCTTGCTGTTTGGATCTGTGAGGATGTGAATGTGTCAAGTCCTGGGTTCAATCCTCAGCACTCAAAAAATACTCTTGATTTTATTTGTTTTATTATTTTATTTATGATTTGTTAAATTTATTCTTTTGTTAGATAATGACTGATACCTAGGAATAAATAATGAACCAACATGAATAGTAAGCATTACTATCAATATTAATAACACAAAAGAATATTTATAAATATTTTATATATATATATGTTACTTGGGGCTAGAACTCAGAGCCTGGGCATTGGCCCTGAGCTTTTTTAGCTCAAGGTTGGTGCTCTACCACTTGAACCACAGCTTCACTTATGGGGGGGGAGGTTGATGGTTCATTGGAGGTAAGATTCTCACAGACTTCCCTGCTCAGGCTGGTTTTGAACTTACAATCCTCAGCTCTCACCCTCCTGAGTAGCTAGGCTGACAGGCATGAGCCACCAGTGCCCTGCGAGGAGGGCTTGATTTTTATAGTGCTGCATGCATCCACGTTTGCCTTTATGCCTTCTGGAGTCTGTGATCCATTTGAGTAAAAAGCCAAAGTAAAACTCCTGGAGAAACAAAACAAACAAACCAAGACAAGTGATTCCAGAAACGACACAAGCCAGGGGCAACTGAGAACACGTAGAACAAATGAAAGAAAAAATGGAGTGTGTAGCTCTGGGACACAGCTGAGCCCTCAAGGTAAGACCTGCAAAGAGTCCAACCTCGGGCACAGGATGGTGCCAACTACCCAACAGCCAACCCAAACCAAAGCAATAACGATGACAACTAATACAGAAGGATCTGCGCATGCCCAGTGGCCCCCACACAATCTGACATGCAGAAAACATCTCCCAAGGAATGAGCGACCCCTAGGCTGCTCAGCAACCTGGGCCCCAGTGGGCATGCTCCACAAATCCAAGATGTTCAACATGGTGGCCTCCAAGGTCGTGTGGTTTATTGAGCACTTCAAACGTGGCACCGCTGATGACGGAATTCATGTGTTTGTGTATGTCAGTCCTGGGGCTTGAACTCAGGGCCTGAGCGTGGTTGCCCCAAAGCTCTTTTTTTAAGCTCAAGGCTGGTACTTGACCACTTGAGCCACAGCACCACTTCTGACTTTTTCTGTGGTTCATTGGAGATAGAAGTCTCATGGACTTTCCTGCCCTGGGCTGGCTCTGCGATAGAAAACGAGTCTGCCAGGGTCGAGTGAGCGAGCACTGAGGCTCAGCATCCTGTCTGCCAGTTGCCATGACAACCGTTCCCTCATAATTAGAGACCCCAGTAGTGACACGACAAACTGTGTCTTCGTCCCCTGACAGTTCCAGAGACTTACACCTCACCACCTGTGTAGCTAAATCACATTTAATAGAATCACTCATTTTACTTGTGGGGGCCTAGAGACCGAATGATCCAAAAGCCAGCCTGAGGAATTCAATGTCTCTCTCCTGAGAAAGGTTGGTTCTCCTCCCCCTCTCTCCATCCCTCATCCTCCTCCCACTCCCTTTCTTCTCTTTCTCCCCCTCCCTCCTTCCCTTTCCCTCCCTCCTCTCTTTCCCTCTCTCTCCCTCCTTTCCCTCCCTCCTCTTTTTCCCTCTCTCTCTCTCCTTTCCCTCCCTCTCTCCTCTCCCTTTCTCCTGTCCCTTTCCCTTTTTCTCTCTCCTTTGAAACCATCCCTGTCAGGACTTGGCCAAACAGTGAATTCCAAGAGTGAGAGAGAGAAAAGAACAAAACCAACCCGACACTCCACAAGCGCAGGGTTATGCAGGATTTTTTTTTTTTCATAAATGTAACCATCACTGCTAATCTTCATTTAATGTAAGCCTTGCCTAAATGTGCAGATTTCCTGGGACTGGAAGATGAGATGATCAGCATGCATTCATGTGCATGCACACATACACAAACACAAACTCACCCCTTGCACACACATACACACCCCTCTGGTCAGAAAAGTCTGGCTTCTGACCCTCATTGACCCATATTGGCCTTTATTGACAGCCTGATCCTAAGCATGGAGCTGACCATTCTGCCCATCACAGCAACGCCTGCTTCCCGGACACAAAGTAAGATGGACTAGCAACCCACCTGGGTTGGCCTATGGGAGTAGAATGAAGATGGAACTGGTGGCTATGTGTTTTAATTTACAATATGTTGTTTTACTTTCCACCTAGATGTTTGTTTTCCTGCCCTATCTGATCTGAGAAAGCTTCACCAAGCAAAAGACAAATCTGGCCTGTCGGAGGTGGTGGGGTTGAGCAAGAGATGGGTGAGCTAGGGAAGCAAGGAGGAGGGTAGTATTCCTGGCGATGCAGGTGACCCAGGGGTACCAGGCCTGACTTCCCCCCTTGAAAACACAGCCTGGTGGTGACAGTCAATCCGGTAAAGATGATTCATTCCCCGGAATGAAGCTCCCAACAGTCTAACCACTGGTTCGAGCACCCACACACACACACACACACAAATGGGTGTCCTGGCTCCAGCTCCCCCAACACCCCATAGAAAACCAGAACTGTGGTGAAGACCTCAAGTCAGAGACTTATTCACAAGAGACTTGCCTTGGCCCAGAATCTACTTACTGAGCTTTGTTTGGATGGACAAGAAGCCTGTAAGAATGGCAGCCTGAAGAATTTAGCTTGAGGGGGAGGGGGTTCCTGAATCTCCCAGCCCCTCCTCCAAACCCTAACCATTCTTCCAAAAACAATACCTCACATATTTCTATAGTCTATGTTTTTGGTCTCTGTCTCCTGTCTTTCTCTCTGTCTCTCTTTTCTGTCTCCCTGTCTCTCTCTTCTCCCTGTCTCTTTATCTCTCTCCTTTTCTTCTCTTTCTCTCCATCTCTAGATCTGCCCATCTTTCTTTGTTTCTCCCTCCATCTCTATTTTCTCTCTCTATCTTCTCCCTGTATCTGTTTCTGTCTCTCTTTCCTCTAGCTCTCTATTGCTCTCCTCTCTCACTGTCTCTAACTTTCTGTTTCTGTATCTTTCTGCCTTTCTTCCTTTCATTCTCCTCTCTGTTCCTGTCTCTCTCCCTCTCTATTCCCTCAATTATCTTTCTTAATATCCATCTCTCTGTTATTCTCTCACATCAAACATTTGCTTTATAATTGTTGGATCATGACAGTACATATCTTGCATGTGATTCCAATAGGACCCTCCTCTGACCAGAAGAAAGCGCCCCACCAATCACCCAGCCCAGCACCTTCATCCTGGTCTTTGACAATTCTGTAGCCAGAAGTCAAACACTCTACGCTACATCCATCCAGGACTCCATGCAGATTCTCCCCCTGTCAAAGTAATGCCTCTTGATGTGAGCCTAGCAAGGAGTGCTTTTAATAACTTACCTTAAAAAAAAAAAGTTCCAAAATGGAATGCAATTAAAAAGGAAAAAGAAAAAATAAGGCAACAGATAAATAAAGTGAAATCTCTGGCCTCTAGTGTACGACAGTCCACTAAGGCTTTGATGAGAAGCGATGAGACCTTGCCTGCCCTGGAAGCAGAAGCCAGGACCCGGAAGTGGAAGTCATGACCCAGAAGCAAAAGCCAGGAAGGTGCCATTTATGAAATAGTGTCATCAACAAAAGGCTCAGAAGAGAAGGCCCTGGTTCTCAACAAAGATACTGACACACAACAGAAGAAATGAAGCCAGACAAACAAGAGACACGGGGAGATAGACACTATTCAGCGACCTAGACAGGAAACTTAAGAACCCAGGAGAAAGAAAGACAAGATGGCTAGGAAGGCAACAAATGATCATTCAGTCAGCGAAGATATACCCAGAATCCCAAGCTATTGGTCACCTCCAGATGGTGTATTGGATTTACCAATGAGGTATCAGGGGGTCAGAGGAGAGAAGGAATTTCCCAAGGCCATGAGGCTGAAGGAGACAAGGTCATGGACTGAGACCCTCCTCACCCCTCCCACACATACGCCTACAAATCCAAACACTCCCCGATTATTTTTCATCTCCTTGGAACAATGTCTTTTACATGCAAAACTCAATTCCCAGTACTAGACCATGGTAGGCCCGAAGCATCCTCCTCAATCTCAACCCCTTCCAGGATTGCAGTAATCCAAACAGGTCCAGCACCAATGCCTTCCATACTGAAGATAGTGGAATCATTCCTTAAGTTCCTATTTAAGTACCTAGAATACTTCATCAGTGCCTTCAATAAGAACTCTAGCACCAAAACCTATCATAATAACAGTAATAGATATAACCTGACTTAGCAATACATCCCATAAAACAATCTACTGGGCATTGGTGGCTCATACCCATCATCCTAGTTACGCATCCTAGCTACTCAGGAGATCTGAGGATCTGAGACTGAGGATCCTGGTTCGAAGCCAATCCCAGACCATAAGACTCTTATCTCCAATTATCTTCAAAAAGCCAGAAAAGGAGCTGTGACTCAAGTGGTAGAGCATCAGCCTTGAGTGAAAAAGCTCAGAGACAGTGCTCAGGCCTTGAGTTCAAACCCCACGACTGACCAAAAAAAAACCTAAAAATTAAAAATAAAGTCTCCATCTTGTAACCAGACAGTCTTCTGTACCGATAGGCCTGGGTTCTTTTATCTCACAGAATAATTATTTGCTTCTTGATTTCAACTGTAACAATCATCCGTGCTGTTCATAGCCAGCCAGGCACGTCAAAGGTCTGAGTTCTCAGATAACAGATGCTCCCTCGAGTGGGAACTTCCCACTGGTTTTAGCAACCTCCTCTACCCAGGACCACTCACAGCCATGATGAGAATGTTTGCCTTCACCAGTGTTAACTTCCTTGTGATACCCCATCGCCCCGGTAACCAACTGTTAAACAATGTGAGCCTGACTCCTTAGCAACAAGCAGAAGGGATGATGTCATTCCTGGCCTGAAGGTAACAGAGCAAAGACTCCCCCCACGTCCCCCTACCCCTCCTTCCCCTCTGCCTAGCCCTGCAGAGAGTGGAGGATCATGTTGGTGCAGAAGGAAAAGGCCTTGATGCAAATCTCCTCTGTTTCTTGAGTGTCTATTCATAATCTGACAAAGGAGCTGGCGTCGTGTTCCCAACACTACCTTGTTTCTGCACCATGTCTCCGGGGTAGAGGGGAAGGGAACCCAGAAACTCTGCCAACCCCAGTTCTCTAAAGCTCACTGTGAATCCCCGGGCTTTCAGCCTCCTTTCTCTAGCTGGAATCTCCATCCTTAGCTGGGACTCCCTCTCTTCCCCCACCCCATCACCATCTCCATGACTTCTTGGGGCTTCTCCCCAGCCTCCTTTCTCCTCTCCCCATCCAGATGGAAGGCACCCCATCCCCCCACCCCCACGCCCAACGGCATTCCTCCCAGAAGAAACCAACTCTGGGAAATCTCGCCTCCATGGCTGCCTGAGCGCAGATACCATGGCGGTAAATAGAGTCACCAACTGATCCACAAATGACCTCTGGCAGGTAGCTCACACAGCTCACAAGAGGCTGGACAGAGTGGGGCCACAGGCAATTTCATCCTGCCTACAAATCCAAGTGCTCCCCGTTTTTTGTTTTTGTTTAATTTTTGCTGGTCTCAGAGCTTGAATTCAGGGCTTGGGCGTTGTCCCTGAGCTTCTTTTACTGAAGGCTGGCACACTACCACTTAAGGCCCCAGCTCCACTTCGGGCTTTTCTCGTGGTTCATTGGAGACAGGAGTCCCTCGAACTTTCCCAAAGCCCAGGCTGGTTTGAACCGCGATCCTCAGATCTCAGCTCCCCAAGAAGCCAGGATTGCAGGCATGAGCTACTGATGCCAGGCTACTAAACCTTCTGGCTCTGGCTGACTTCTTGTACCTTCCATGTTCAGGGTGAGTCAAGCTTTTGCCCTGTGGCCTGACATACACACACACCATATACCTAGTTCTTCCTCCTCCCCCCTCCCCCCACCCCCGCTTCACACCTGTGTGAGTTCATTTCCAGAGGTACCTGATGGCAGCAGGGGCCTGGTCCACATTCATTGTCCTAGTTCTGACTGCTGTGGCTGACATACTTCCGACCTCAGGGCCTTTGCACAAGCTGCATGCTCTCAGCCACCCACCACATCCTGGCATCTACAGAACGTTCATGCCCGTCTTCTATCTTAAGGCTCCCAAGTGGCCTCCCCGAGGTGCATCCCTGAGGTTCACGTCCTTCTATGTCACAGCCACGAGTCCTCCACACCACCCCTCTTGCCAGGAAGATGGAAAAGCAACCCCTGGGTCTGTGTCACCGAGAGGTCAGCTCCCCACACCTTTGCCTCTTTTGGATCTGGTACAATCACCTCAGCTGACTAACACTTGACTCTGTGTAGACATTTCTGTAGCGAGAAAGGGCAGGAAAGACATGAAGGAATAAAAGAGACATTCATCCAGGCATTGGGGGCAGTAACAAATGCTGGTGGGGAGGTGAGCGGGGGAGAGATACAAGAAATCCGATCACACCGTTGGTGGGAATGCAAACTGGTGTGGCCGCTATGGAAGTCAGTACGGAGACTACTCAGAAAACTAAACACAGCCGGGCGCCGGTGGCTCACACCTGTCATCCTAGCTACTCAGGAGGCTGAGACTTGAGGATCAAGGTTCAAAGCCAGCCCAGGCAGGAAAGTCCATGAGACTCTGATCTCCAATGAACCACCAGAAAACCAGAAGTGGCGCTGTGGCTCAAGTGGTAGAGTGCCCGCTTTGAGCTGAAGAGCTGAGGGACAGCGCCCAGGCCCTGAGTTCAAGCCCTATGACTCTTCTCCCCTCAAAAAAAGAAACGCAAACTAAACACAGAGCTCCCCTGTGCTCCGGCCATGCCCCTTGGGCATCTACCCAGAATATGACAAGTCTGGATCCAGTAGAGATGCTCACACTCCACACTCCTCGCGTCTCTATTCCTGATCGCCAAGTTATGGAAACAACCCAGATGCCCCTCCAAGGATGAGTGGGTAGAGAAGATGTTATATAAATATTTACAGCGGAATTTTATTCATCCGTCAGGAAGAGGAAGAATGCGGAAACCAGATCTAGAATACAGGGGGGTGGGGTGAGGGAACGAGGGAGAAAACGAGGGAGTGGGTAACAGAAAAAGAAAAGCGAGAGACAGACACGGAGGGACAAAGGCTGAACAGAGGCCGGTGAGGTCCTCACTGGACACCACGCGGAGAATGAACTCCACAGCTTGTGGGTGGGGATGGGAGGGAGAACCTGGGAGAGAGCAAGGGAAAGGGGGGGCGGGGGGAGGGGGGGGACATTGTCCAAAAAAGAAACGTACTCATGACCTGGCTTATGTAACTGTAACCCTTTTGTACATCACCTTTATCCTAACAATAAAAAGCAATGGTTAGCATTAAAAAAAAAAAGAGGAATAATATGTAATTTTCAGGGAGATGGATGGCCTTGGGGGGGGGGGGGGGAGGAAATGTGCCAGGTGAAGTAAATTAGGCTCAGAGAGACCAAGAAAATGTGTTTTTCTCTCTTAGGTGGAAGTTGGATCTAATGAAAAACATGATTGAAAGCATACACAGGGTCCTATGCAAGAAGATACAAATATATTTGCTAAAGTACAGTAAAGGCATGGCGGGGGTTGCAATGATGGAACCCCTTTGAACAACTAACTTACATGAACAAGTGAAAAGCTGCAATGTATACATATATATATATTTTTTTGGTCAGTCATAGGGCTTGAACTCTGGGCCTGGGCGCTGTCTCTCAGCTCTTCAGCTCAAGGCTAGCGCTCTACCACTTTGAGCCACAGCGCCACTTCCGGTTTTCTGGTGGTTCCTTGGAGATCAGAGTCTCCCAGACTTTCCTGCCCAGGCTGGCTTTGAACTGCGATCCTCAGATCTCAGCCTCCTGAGTAGCTAGGATGACAGACCAACGCTCAGCTGGAACGTATTTTGTAACATGGAGTGGTGGGTTCAAGAGGAGGAAGTGGATGAATAGAGAGAGGAAAGGTAGGCAAATGGAGTCATAATTTCAACGTACACATATGAAAATGGACCCAGGGAAGGGATGGGGTGGGCAGAGATAGGGGAAGATCATGGAAGGAGGTGGGGGGGGGAGGACACTGATCAAGATGCATTACACTCATAAACTGACTTGTTGAATTGAACATTAAAAGGGGAGGGGCATTTGCCACCAGATGCTGGATTATCAAGAGAGGGAGGAGCGTGTGGCTTCAGGAAATGCTCCCCCATGGGCTGTGTCCTTCCCCGCCCCTGCCCCCTGCCCGGTCAGGCCTGTTCCTCAAGCCTGAGGAACTGTGTGCATGGAGCTGACCACTGCGAGTCTCGCTCTGTGGTCACTGTGACTTCTTCCCATCGCCCACACTGACCGTGAACTCCGCGATCTTCGGCACCCGGAACTTCCCTTTGTTCTTCTGCTCCGGCTGATACTCTGTTCTTGTTTTCACGATCACCTGGAAAGTTCAGCCAGGGTTAGTAGGCATGGAGACCAAACTTGTCTATGTCCTGGTCCCTTCTCCTAATAACTAGTGAAGAAAAATGCCCCCATGACACCCTCCCCAACCACACACAGAACGGCAAAATTCGAATTACTCCTATCATCCTTAACCATTCTAATAGGGACATTCATGCAGGTACTGTGTGTGTGTGTGTGTGTGTGTGTGTGTGTGTGTGTGTGTGTGTGTCCTGGGCTTTGCATTCAGAGCCTCAGTGCTGTCCCTGAGCTTTTTCATTCAAGACTGGAGTTCTACCACTTGAGCCACAGCTCCACTTCTGGCTCATTGGAGATCAGAGTCTGTCAGACATTCCTGCTCAGGGAGAGGGTTGGATTCCAACCATGATCTTCAGATCTCGGCCTCCTGTACAGCTAGGATGATAGGCGTGATCCACCAGTGTTTGGTTTTAATACTTGTGTGTGTGTGTGTGTGTGTGTGTGTTTAATTGCTGGGCAGAAGCAGCAACGTGGCACTCAGTTGGCCACGTGATCGTGGGGTGGTGGGGGAGACTATTGGAGTGTGTTCTGTTGTTGAGCTAGGGTGCTTGGAAGGCAAGGTGTATTCTACGCACTTCTGGCTTATGCGATGGTGTTTTCAATGCAGGGTAGGTTTATGTGGACTTGACATTATGGGTCAGGTTCGCCCATCCTCTCCTCCCTTGGATGTGCCGCCATCTTGTTCTGTGTCTCTTTTCTCCCACATGACTCAATCCTTTCTGTTCCCTCACTCAAGATCCAACTCTCATCCCTGAGCTCTCTGAAGTAAGACTACTAGGTCTAACAGGCACCATCTTGGCAACCTGGTGGATGATGGGGAATTGGGTCTAATGGGTGCCATCTTGGCTTCTTGGTGGATGAAGGTGAAGTCTCACCCCTCAGATGATGGGTGTGCCAGATTTCCTAGATGCAGGGCAGGGGCTTGGTCAATAGGTGAGTGGACCTGCCAGACCTGTGCCATGAACTCATGAGACTCACTGAACTCTTGAGCATCTTGTGACCCTGCCCCCTCACCATGACCCTGTCTGGGGCCCAACCAGCTCAGCCACCATTTCTTGTGCAATGCCTTGTGTCTCCTGACTCCCTTCTAGTCCCATGGTGTCCCGCTTCAGCCCTCCATTAGAATTGATCGGGTCTGTTGACATTGTTTTTCTGCTCTTTCTTTCTTCTCTCGCACTCATATCTCAGTTGCCTATCCGTGTTAAGTGCATTCAAGGCTGCAAATGTTTTGGGAGCCGTGTGTCCGCTCTTTATTAGAAAGTCCAGCTTTCTAATAAAGACTCCCAATGTGACCTCTCAAAATGAGGATTCTCTTGTGTCTCACGATCGAATTCCTGTATAACACGCCCTGTTGGGATTTCTCCAAACAAGAGATCATGGCTACTCTCCTCCTCTTCTGCAAGCCCTGCTTCTGGGTATTTTCATGGTCAAGTTCACCTTTTATTTTTTTGGACTCGTTAATGCATTTCTCCATTCGGACTTTACTCAACACGTGGTTCGCCCTACTGGACATTGTTCCTGGAGTCATAGAATTCCCTGGGCCACCATTCAACTCTAGGATCCCAATGAACTTGCCACAGGCCACCTTTCCCTCCCTATTCTGGTGGCAATGGAGCTTAGATAATCACAGCGTTACCACGCCCTTGTTTGTACCAAAGCGAATGTAGGAATTGCCCGTGACCCTTCCTCAATCCTCATGTCCATCTTTCTATCCATCCACTTTCCTCCCAGATGGACACAGCCATCCGGTGACTGTCCCCTCTCCAGCCCAGGGCCTCCGTGACTCTCTCCCCAGCTTCCACACTGGCTGGCTTCATATCATCGTTGGAGACAAAAGGAAACAGCCAGGCACATGGCGGATACCAGGGGACTCAGAGTGGACAGAGAACGGGACCAGATGGGGACAGGGGACAGACATGCGGCCCCCAGGAAGAGCAAATCGAGGGGGCAGCAAGAATCTAAAGAAGGATGGGACTCCAGAGGACAGCATGGCAGCCACCTCAGCCACAGCGAATCTCTGCAGGATGGAGAGGGGTGGGAGCGGGGAAGCACAGTGTCCCCCCCCTCCTTTCCCCCTCCACATGTCCCCCCTCTTCCTCCCATCCCTCAATCACTGGGAACTGTCAGAAGCTCCAGGCTTCACTCCCAGGCTGGGGGACAGAAGCATCCTTTGCTTTTTATGTAAGATACAGCAGCAGTTACTTAAAAAAAAAAAAAAAATCTATGAAGAAGAATGCAAATGTCAGCCAATTGTTATTAGTTCTGCCTTGCAGGAATCTGACTGCATAAGAAGGAAAGGGGGGGGAGGGAAGGGGGAGGAAGATGACAGGAAGGAAGAGATGGGAAGGAGAGGCGAGAGGAGGAGGAGGGAGAAGAGGGAGCGAGGGAGGAGGGAGAGAGAGGGGGAGGGGAGGATGGGAGGAGGGGGAGGGAGTGGAGAACAAAGGAGAGAAGGAAAGGGAAAGGAAGGGAAGAGAAAGGAAGAAAAACTCTATTCTGGATATTCTTTTTCCTGTGATAAAAAATAACACACACACGTGCGTGTGCACACACACACACACACACACACACACACACAATGCCCTGAACACTTTGATTTGTAACAAAAATGAAGAGAGAAATACGAGAGAGAGCAGGAAAGAGGGGAGTGGGGGAAAAATTGAATAGTCTTTTTTTTAATCACTAAAATTAAGACATTCTGGAAGAAAACGAAATTCCAGGTTGACGACGATGGGGGGGGGAGGGGAGCGGTCAGCCACCTGCCTTGATTTTCCTCTTCTGTGAACCTCTTTGAGATCCTCTGCATTTCTTTTTTCATTTTTACGTGACGATCCTTGCTGCATGATCCTTAAGTAATTAGTACCCAGGGGTCTCAATTCAAGTCTCCATCCATGGTCACCTCTTCCTCATGATTAATAACTGCCAGAGCCAGATGACCGCAGGGGAGTATAAAAACACAGATGATCACCATTTAAAATACGATTTCCCAGCATCCTGAGCCACGGGGAGGTCTGCACACAGCTTGGCCCTGGGGATGGGCAGGGCAGAGCCCGGTTGTATTTTTATGAGCTAGACTCGCACAAGACAAAAATAGCTGTGCGCTTGTGCCCTTGGCTCAGCCCTGCAGCAGAGGGAGGAGGAGACAGAGTGGCCAGCCAGGACTGCTGGCAGGTGCCAGGCTCCCAACGGCCTGCCCCGACGCCCCCCTCCTCCTCCTGACCCCATTTCCTCCCATCCTCCATGCTCTTTAAAATGATCTGCTGTCTTTCTCATGCTTCAGAGCAGCCCAAGGGAGCCTCGGTGAATTCAGCCACTGGACGGATGGCTGGGGCAAGGTTGAGCCAGGGGTTGCCAGATTATTGTGGCTTTTCCTAGGATCCGGCATTCTGGGATGTTTGTGTTTGTTTCTTTTAGTATTTTATTTTCTTGGTTTTGTTTGGGGGTACTAAGGTTTGGACTCAGGGATCCTGGCTCACTTGGCTGGCTAGGCTGGTGCTCTACCACTTGAACCACGTCTCCAGCCCTGATTTGGTTTTTTTTGCTGGTTATTTTGGAGATGGACTCCAGAGACCGTTTTCTGTCCAGGCTGGCTTTGAATCTCGATCCTTCAGATCTCAGCCTCCTGAGTAGCTAGGATGACAGATACAAGCAACAAGTCCCTTGCTGATATATAATATATAACATAGAGCTTAGTTTATGCATATTTATTATGTATATGTTATATACTCATACAATATGTTATACATAACATAAATATATCTTATGTTGTATGTTATGTATAACATATAGATGTATATCTCTATATGATATGTATCATAGTTCTATAGATTACTTATAAAATGTATATTATATGTTATATATATATCTTGTTACATGTTATGTGTAACATAAATATAAATGTGCAACTAATCACATTAGTTATATATATTATTTGTAATGTACACATATTATATAATAATACTATATATTAGATATTATGTTATACACATAATATGTTATAGGTAACAAATAACTCTTATGTCATATGTTATGTATAACATATAAATATAACTGCGTATAACTACATAATATATCGATGTATAACATACTATCTAATGTGTATAGTATATGTAATACATGATACATAGCAGATATGATAAATGTGTATATTACATATTATAATATATAATGCATATGTAACATAATATAATGTAATGTGTGAAATATGTAAATACATATTGTCAATTGTATATTCTGTAATAGATACATAATATATGATGCAGTATATCATAGAGTAGATACATGTGATGGTGTGTACAGCATATGCATAACTAGTATACACAGCTATATAGATAATGCATGTATTATCTATTATTATATATACCAGGCATAGTGCATGGGTGTTAAACACTCTCATGCTGCGTCTTAGCTCCTCCTTTCCTCTTTCCATGGGCGTGGAGTTTTGGGCCATCATGGAGAAGCTGAGTCTCCAGCGAGCAGCTCCCATGACCACAAGGAGGTAGAGCCAAGCCCTTAAGGAAAGCTTGACTCCAGTGAATGACTAAATCATGAGTTGGAGGCATGGTTCAAGTGGTAGAGCACCAGCCAACAAGTAAAAGCTTCCACATCTAGTTCGAGTCCCAGTCGCAGACAAACAAAAGTAGCCAGCTAGCTAGATTACCAAATGATCTACAGATTACTGAATTGTCTATTGAATGCTACTATGATTATTACATAGATTGCATATAATCAGTGAATGAACAAGTCAGTCCTGTCTCTAAAGAGCAAACGTGACATTGAGATCGCAGGAGGCTGAGATCTGAGGATCACAGTTCAAAGCCAGCCTGGGCAATAAAGTCCATGAGGCTCCTATCTCCAATGGACTACCAAAAAGCCAGAAGTGGAGCCATTGTTCAAGTGGTAGAATGCTAACCTTGAGTGGGGAAAATAAACCTCAGGGACAGCACCCAGGCCCTGAGTTCAAGTGTATGAAAAAGGGAAAGAAAGAAGAAAGGAAGGAAGGAAGGAAGAAAGAAAGAAAGGAAGGAAGAAAGGAAGAAAGAAAGAAAGAGAAAGAAAGAAAGATTGAGAGAGAGAGAAAGAAGGAAAGAAAGGGAAGGAAGACAAAAAAGGAAAGAAGGAATTAAAAAAATGTGAAAAAATACAACAAACACAACATAAGGCCCAGAGACGTTAAACACTTTGCCTAAAGCCACACAGTCAACAAATAGTTTCTCCAGGTGTTGAGACTACAAAGGGTTTGGGATTGACCATGCATACAGTGAAGCTTGCCATTCGTCCACCATTGGTCCCTAAGCATCCCCATCCTTCTACACAGCAGGCATGTTAAGTTCAGGCCAGCTTTCAGAAGACTTCATCAATAGCAAGCATTCTGCCCAGAGCCTGGCAGCTGGCTTAAGGAACATCTGGTCTACCTGGGGGGTTGATGGTTGTTATTATTTTTAACCAAAGTGAGATTGTGCCTGTCTGTGGGGCTTGAACTCTGGGCCTGGGCGCTGTCCCTGAGCCCTTCAGCTCAAGGCTAGCGCTCCACCACTTTGAGCCATAGCTCCGCTTCCAGTTTTCTGGTGATTCATTAGAGATCAAGAGTCTCACGGCCTTTCCTTCCCCGTGCTGGCTTTGAACTGTGATCCTCAGCTCTCAGCCTCCTGAGTAGCTAGGATGACAGGCATGAGCCACCAGCACCTGGCTTGCCTTGTTCATTTTTCTTGGTATTTCCTAGACTGCAGTCAGTTCACTGAGTCTGAACCCTACATCTGTACAGGTGGAAATAATGGTAGAATTTCAGACAGGCCAACAGACTCTCTCTCTCTCTCTCTCTCTTTCTCTTTCTCTCTCTCTCTCTCTCTCTCTCTCACACACACACACACAGTTTTTAAAGAGATCTTGGGGTCTGTGGTTACTCAGCTAAATCAAGGTAGCAAGACCTCAAAGACTGTTTACTGACCCTGTCCTAGCTTCTCAACTCTTGATCCTTTGGAGAAAGCCACTCAGTTGCTTCTTTTTTTTTTTTTTGAGTCTATTTCTTCCCCTGGCAAGTAAGAAATAGAACTTGATTTCTGTTTTGTTTCATGCTGGTCCTGGAACTTGAACTCAGGGCCTGAGCTCTGTCCCTGAGGTTTTCTTGGGCTCTTACACGTTGGAGGCACAGCTTTACTTCTGGTTGCTTTTTCTTTTCTTTTTTGTTTTGTCATGGATAAGAGTCTCATGGACTTTCCTGCCCTGACTGGCTTTAAGCCAGGATCCTCCTATCTCAGCCTCTTGAGTAGCTGGGATTACAGGCGTGAGCCGCCTTACTGGTGGCCTGGCTGGAGTTTACTTCTCAACTAGACAGGCACATAGGCGAGGAGACAAGGCAGCTCTGGGGTCCCCAGGAAGAGTAGGCTGAGGGAGCTGAGAGAAGGGAGCCTCCCCCAAGCCAGCCTGGAACGGGGACTCAGTGCAGCCACCACCCCAACCCCCACTACTGTCCCCTATGTGAACCCAGGACAGACAGACAGCTGGGCCTTGGCCATCCTTGGCCTCTCCGCCCATCATTCACAGTGGAGCTGCTGGAAGAAACTGAGTCACCTCCATCCGTGTCTTTATTTCCGGGGAAAGTAACTGCTCCAGTGCTGCCTGGAAAATTATCAGAAGAAGGTTCTAGAAGCACGAGGCAGAGCCTGTCCTTTGTCCTTAAGCTACCCCACAGCAGACAAGGTGGCTTTCATAAAATAAGACCCTGATTCTGTAATTCTTCTCCTGGAAGCCCTTTCCATTTAAAAAAAAAAATTCACCAGACCAGTGCTGGTAGCTCACACCTGTAATCCCAGCTACTCACGGCTCAGCCCCATGACTTCTCTGGCCATCATGAAGCCTTCTCCTTTCTTTCATTAAGCACCAAATTCCACCATTACCAGTCCTTCCCACAGCTGCATCCCTAACTCCTATTTAGGTCAGAACTGGTGTGGAGTGTTTTCCCCATTGGATCGGAAGCTCCATGGATTTGGTGGCCATCTTGGCTTTTTCTAACTATGTATACTTAGCCTACCACAAAGAAGGATGACTGGATGCCTGATGGATGGATGGATGAATGATGGATGGATGGATGGATGGATGGATGGGTAGATGGCTGATTGGCTGGCTGGATGGATGGAGAGTTGGATGGATTCGTGGATGAATGAGTAGATGGGTAAGTGGATAGTGGATGATGGGTGGATTGACAGATGATGGATGGATGGGTGGATGGATGAGTGGATGGGTAAATAGATGGGTGATGGGTAATGGAGGAAAGGGTAGATGGATAAATAGGTCGGTGGGTGGATGGGTGGCTGGGTGGCCAGGTGGGTGATGCATGGGTGGATAGGTGGGTGGGTACATGGATGTATGGGTGGGTGAATGCATGTATGCATGGGTGGATGGATGGGTGGATGGGTGGATGGATAGAAAGATGAATGGATGGATGAATGGATGATGGATGGATGGATGGATGGATGGATGGTGGATGGATGGGTGGATGATGGATAGATGGATGAAGAGGTGGGTGGATGGATGAATGGAAGAATGGATGATGGATGGATGAATTAATAGATGGGTGGATGGATGGGTGGATGGATGGATGAATTAATAGGTGGTGGATCGATGGATGGATGGTGGATGGATGAATGGATGGATGGCTGCATAGATGAATGGATGATGGCTGAATGGATCAATAGGTGGGTGGATAGATGATGGATGGATGGGTGGATGGGTAGAAAGATGGATGGATGGATGAATGGATGGTGGATGGATGGATGGATGATGGATAGATGCATGGATTAATAGGTGGGTGGATGGATGGATGGAAGAATGGATGATGGATGGATGGATTAATAGGTGGATGGATGGATGGATGGATGGAGAGGTGGGTGGGTGGATGGATGATGGATGGATGAATGGATGATGGGTGAATGAATCAATAGGTGGGTGGATGGATGATGGATGGAGGATGGAGGGGGAGATGGATGGATGATGGAGAGATGGATGAATGAACAGATGGGTGGTTGGACAGTTGAATGGAGGCTTGGTGGCATGAACGTCAGTCTGCCTCAGAGGGGAAAGTACTGGTGCTGAGTCCACGGGCTTCCAGGCCTCTATCTCCATCCACCTGTGACCTGAGGCAACTCACTCCAGCGCCTGGAGCCTTGGACTCAAGGGATAAACAAATGCATGACCCCACCCCCACCCCACCTCCCTACACGTAACACAGGGCTACCGGGAAGACAGCACAGAGAAGAGTGAGCTGCCCGTCCCCCTGACCAGAGCAATGCTTTGCTACCGAGGTGCTTTGAGTGCGTCCCCAGAGCACATGCACCAGAAGCCAGTGGAGCAATGTGGAGAAGGCGTGGAACCTATAAAAGACTGCGGGGGGCAGGGGCGGTGGATTGGGGTACTGCCTGCACCAGAGATGGACGTGGTTCTTGGGAGTCCCCAGGGAGTGCCAGAGTGAATGGTTAGAAAAAGGGCTGGGATCCAGCACCAGTAGCTCAGGCCTGTCATCCCAGCTACTCAGGAGGCTGAGATCTGAGGATCGTGGTTCAAAGCCAGCCTGGGCAGGAAAGGCCATGAGACTCTGATCTGCAATGAACCAGCAAAGAAAAGAAGGAAGAAAGGGAAAAGTGGAGCTGTAGCTCATGTGGTAGATGATCCACTTTTGAGTGTCATACATAACAAAGCCACGCAAGCACATGAGGCCCTGAGTTCAAATCCTGGTGCTGGCGTGCACACACACACACACACACACACACACACACACACACACATTCTCTCTGCCATTTACAACCCAGTCACCGCTGGCTCTAGGTTGATAGCCTTTTTCTGACACGGAGCCAAATAAAGCCCTTTCTCTGATCCAGAAAATAAAATAAAATAAAATCAGTGGGTTTTTGGTGGTTAACCATAGAAAATGGACTGTCCTCCTCATTCAGACCTCCCCGGGTTGTTTTGGTTTGGTGTTGTTTTCCCCCCCCCCCCTCTCTCTGAATGTTTTGGATCTCGTACAGATTAAAAGAATACAATGGACAAATGCCAAGACAATTTGCAATATTACACCAGAGCTGCCTTCTACAGCTGGTTTTCCCCAATGGGGAGGGGGGGGAGCCATGATTTCATTTCACTTACTTGTTTCTGATCGCTTAATTGCAAATTCCGACTGGAACTTCATCAAAGAGCTCACAAATGAATTGGGGTATCACGTGATCGCCTCTACCCTAGTCTTGTGAGGTGTGCATCCCTACCCCCTTTAGCTATGAGGAGGCTGAGGCGGTGGGAAGAATTTGCCCTTAAGGGAGGCTGGCGAATGGTTTTAAACAAGGAAGGTCAGAGTGAGATAGTTTGACAGGAAGAGAGAAAAAACAAAAACAAAAACAAAAAGGAATCTGCTCTTCACACACCTGTTCTGTCATCGGACCTGGCGAGATCACAGGATCTTAAATATCAGCACGGCCAACTAGAAACACAATTCTCTGCTTCTGAGAACAGAGAGCCAGGCACCAACTAGTAGCTCACGCCTGTAATCCCGGCTACTCAGGAGCAGGTTGAGATCCAAGGATCACGGTTCTAAAGCCAGCTGGGGCAGAAAAGTCTGTGAGACTCTTTTGTCTCTGGTGAACCACCCCAAAAGCTCTGGAAATGGGAGCTGTGGCTCAAGTGGTAGAGAGCCGGCCTTGAATGAAATTAAAAAAAGCTCAGGGACAGTGCCCAACCCCCCTGAGTTCAAACCTGAGGACTGGCACACACACACACACACACACACACACACACACACACACACACACACACACACACACACACACACACACACACACACCACTCCAGGAGATTCTAACATAGGGTGTCAAATGCAGAGATTGCCTGCTACTCACGCAGCCTCTTTGCTTAGAGAAGGGGCTTATTTTAGGTGTTGGAAATTCAGCTGGAAAGACTTTTATTTTTAAATGAAAGTGGCTCAGGAATTCCTTCTTTCTGCCTTGCCATTCCCCTACCTCTCCTCCCTGTGGGGGTAGGGGTGGAGGGAGGAGGGGGGGCGAAGGGGAGGGGGTTGGCAAATCTGTGCACTTTCAAAACAAAATGACTCAACCGCCAGCCAATCAGCCCTGGCTCTTTAGGTAGCGTTGCCTCCTAGCGTGATGATTGGTTAACACACACACACACAATGCCCTCCTGGAGAGGAAAGGGAGACAAGGAAAAGGGGGGGGGGGGGGCGGGGGAGACAACCAGAAAACCAAACCAAACCAAAAAAGAAAAGATGGATTGATCTATTGCTCCATCACATTCTAAAAACAAATCCCCCA
The DNA here is from genome assembly GCF_019054845.1 of Dipodomys spectabilis. Lineage (NCBI taxonomy): Eukaryota > Metazoa > Chordata > Mammalia > Rodentia > Heteromyidae > Dipodomys > Dipodomys spectabilis. The sequence continues at coordinate 31,048 of NW_024871438.1, forward strand.
GTTCCCCCAGGTGAACCCCAAGTGACATTTTTCCCACCTGTATGGATGCATAGCACCATATCCCGCCCCCCCCCCAACCCTGGCTTTGTACACACGCCACCTCCATTTTTCTGTGGGTTTCTCCTGTCAGGAGATGTGCTGTCAGCCAATCACCCATGCCCAGCCACGCCTCCCCCCCCATAAAAAAGATGCTCTTCATTCCTGCTGCTCCCCTACAGCCTTCCTGCCTCCAGAGCCCACTACCCCTCCCCAGCCACCCTGATCTCCCAGCCAAAATTCACCCTCGGGTCAAACCCCAACTCCTTCGCAGCTGACTTACCCTGTCATCTCCTCCCCTCCAGCCCCCCCTTTCCCAACTGAGCTCAATTGTTCCCACCCCAACCCTTCATTTATTTACCACCATGCCTTGCATTCAGTCATTCGGCTGAGTAAGGATTTGGCCATTTTGTCATACACGGGTGGCAAATATAGAGAGATTAGCAATATATATGTGACAAATACAGATGACCTGTCTCCGTGACAAATACAGAGACAAGTATAGATCACAAATATATATGACCTACCCGTGTGATGCATATACACGACAAATACATAGACAGGCGATAAGTATATCTGTCATCAATATCTAGGACAAATATAAATAGTGCATATATAGAAGACAGATATATATATATGATAAATAGATCTATGACAAATAGGGGTACCTATGCATGGCAGATATATATGATAAACATACATGACAAATATGTGTATTTACACAGACATATATGACACGTGTATATATACATCTATACATGTATGACAAATCCATATGAGAAATCTATGTAATAACTATACATGAGGAACGTGACATGTATGACAATTATATGTGTGAGAAATACACATGACCAATATGAATGTTTGTACACATATATTTGTGTGTATACATACTATGCAGAAGTCTGTATCTGCATATGCAAATCCATGTACATCTATTTGTACATATACCTACATATCGATATATCCATGTATCTCTACTCCAGGGCTAGGAACTTAACAATCACAGCCTCTTGACCTGACTCTCATTTTCTCTCTTTAAGTCTTTGCCAGCCAAGGGTATTTTTTTTTTTTTTTGTATTTGGGCATTGTGTGTGGTTGTGGGTTGATTTTTTTTCTTTTGAAACACCTCCTTAAGATCAGGAAGTCATATTGCCCGGCCCCCCACATTCCCATTCCCCCCCCCTTTCCTGTCACCAGCCAGAAGCTTTTATTTGTCTTCCTGCCCTGTGATTGCCACATTAAACAATAACCCGGGGATGATTCATTCGCTCGTCTCTAGAGCTATCCTCAACAACAACAAAGAACACACACACACACACACACTCACTCAGCCAAAATCTATGATGTCTTGGCTGGGGGGAGGGGTGCTGATGGGGGGGATGGAAGGGTGGGTTGGTGGGGGTGCTGATGGGGGGGAATGGAAGGGTGGGTTGGTGGGGGGGCTGATGGGGGGGATGGAAGGGTGGGTTGGTGGGGGGGGCTGATGGGGGGTGGAAGGGTGGGTTGGTGGGGGGCTGATGGGGGGGATGGAAGGGTGGGTTGGTGGGGGGGGCTGATGGGGGGTGGAAGGGTGGGTTGGTGGGGGGGACTGATGGGGGGTGGAAGGGTGGGTTGGTGGGGGGGCTGATGGGGGGGATGGAAGGGTGGGTTGGTGGGGGGGGGCTGATGGGGGGGATGGAAGGGTGGGTTGGTGGGGATGGAAGGGTGGGTTGGTGGGGGGGCTGATGGGGGGGATGGAAGGGTGGGTTGGTGGGGGGGGCTGATGGGGGTGGAAGGGTAGGTTGGTGGGGGGTGGTAAGGCATACTTGGCTGCTTTATTTCCTGGGCTGGGGAGTGGATGGGATGGGGCTGGGGGCTGGTGAGCGTGGCCAGCACTGATTACCTTCTCCGGAGTGGGCAGCTGGAGGTGGCCCACCTCCAAGGGGGGCGATGAGGGGGACCGTCTGGAAGCCATCCTCTCCCGAAGGCGGCTTGATGCCTTTCTCACCGGGGTTGCTGTTGAACTTCACCATTCTGTCTTCCCACTCCTAAGACGAGCCGTGGAGGGGGGGAAGAGGGGGAGGAGGGGGAAGAGAGAGAGGAGGGAGGTCGGTTAGAGAGAGAGAGGCAGAGGAGGAGGAGAGGCTGAGGATGGAGAAAACAAGACACCCCGCCTGGCACAGCCCGACTGGGGCGCCTTACAACCCACAGGGATCCACGGATCGTTTTGATGGATGCCTGCTGTGATTTCTCAGGGTCCAGGCCAAAGGAAAAAAAAAAACAAAAGACAAACAACGTCTAGCATCACAAACAGGTCGCCTGGCTTGCCAGGGAGGGGCAGGGCCAGGGGGGAACCCAGGGAAATGGCAGATAGATGGACAGGAAAATGCATAGACCTAGGCAAGCTGAAAAAAAAAGAAAAAACCCACACCTCCCAGATCTTCACTGAAGAAGAAAGAGAGCGTCTTGTCAGTGTAGCATAAAACCTCAAGATTCTGACGTTCCTGCAGTAGGATGAAATTTCCCCTTGCCACCTTCCTTGCTAATATATATATATATAATATGCTGTATAAAATATACTATATATTATATGTAATATATGTATGTATGCATTTATGTATGCATGCATGCATGTATGTATGTATGCATGCATGCATGCATGTCTTTCCCCTAAAATCCAACAGATACATTTCCATGTCTCCAACAGATACACTGCCATGTCTCCAGGTCTATTTGTTCCTCGAGCTTTGATTGTCCACCGCCCCCCCCCCACCCCAAACCCAGGCTGCTCTACCCTGATTCAGTCCTGCAAAATCTCTTATTTCCTCAAGAGCAAGGGCCATTTATATTTTTTGGGGGGGTGGGATGGGGGGAGGGAGGGTTGCATGGGAAGTTAACAATCCCCCCCTCTCATTTGCAAGCTCACCATTGAAATAAACAAATCACGGTCTCCTTCTCTCCAGCTCCCCCCCCCCACACCCCCAAATGCAAAACCCTCTGCCTTTCTGTAATCCTTCTATTTGACAACAATAAAAGGCTTTGGGGGGGGGGGTTCCATGGTGGGGGGTGGGGGGTACGCCAAGGATACCTCAAGAAGAACCCCGAGGAAAATAACTACTTACTGCGTTGTACTCTTGGGGGGTTCCTGGGGAGAGGGGGGGTGCGGAGAAGATTCCAGAGACCCAGGTAAGCCCAGGAGGACCGACGCCAGGCGCCCTCGTCCTCAGCCCGCGAGCTGTCAGCGCCTGGATCCCCGGCTCCTGCCAGAGAGGCGCCAGAGAGACGGGAGGGCCAGCCCGCCGCCAGCCTGCCAATTTGGGGGAGCCCCTCCCACCGGGGACGGGCGCCCCCACCTTCCTGGCTTCTGGCACCACCTCTCGATGCTCCTGTGGGATCGCAAGGACCGCCTGGGAACCGAAAACGAAGAGAGATGGTGGCAGAATGGGTTCCCCCCACCCACCCCCAAAAAAAAGCACCCCAAAGTGTATTGGGCCATCTTGAAATTGGAGCACAAAAGGGGTGCGGCTTCAAGGCGGCCGTGTGCGGGTGCAGTGCATCTCGATCCAGGTTTGGCCCACGGCACCCCCTTTCCATCCTCCTCCTCACCCCGTCTTTCCCAGCCCAAGACCGCCCCCCCCACAGTGCTTGCTACCTCCGTGTTCACACACCCGGATCGTGCATGGCCACCCTTCCCCGTCCCTGCCTCGCCCCTCCCCACACCCAGCCCCACAGCACACCTTCCCTCCGGTCCCTGCCTCGCCCCTCCCCACACCCAGCCCCACAGCACAGGCCCCAGCTCCGCCCTCCCTCCCTCCCTCCCTCCCTCCCTCCCTCCCTTCCTCCCTCCCTCCCCTCTCCTTCCTTCCCTTCCTTTCCTTCCCTCCCTTCCTTCCTCCCTCCTCCCTCCCTCCCTTCCCTTCCTTCCCTCCTCCCTCCCTCCCTCCTTCTTCCTTCTCCTCCTCCTCCCTTCCCTTCCTCCTTCCTTCCTTCCTTCCTCCCTCCCTCTCCTCCCTCCTTCCTTCTTCCTCCCTTCCCTTCCGTCGTCCTTCCCTTCCTTCTCTTCCTTCCTTCCTCCCCTTCCTTCTTCCTCCCTCTCTCCCTCTCCTCCCTCCCTTCCTCCCTTCCTTCTTTCCTTCCTCCCTTCCTTCTTCCTCCCTCCCTCCCTTCCTTCCTTCGTCCTTCCCTCCCTCCCTTCCTTCCTTCCTCCCTTCCTTCCTTCCTCTCTTCCTCCCTCCCTTCCTTCTTTTCTTCCTCCCTCCCTCCCTTCCTTCCTCCTTCTTCATTCCCTCCTTCCTTCCTTTTCTTTTCTTCCTTTCTTCCCTCCCTCTCCTTCTTTCTCCCTCCCTCCCTCTTCCTCTCTCTCCATTCCTCTCCCTCCTTGTCCCTCCCCTGTCCTTCTCCCTCCCTCCCTCCCTCTCCCTCTCCTCCCTCCTTCTCTCTCCCTCTCTCTCCCTCCCCTTTTCCCTCCCTCCCTGTCCCTTTCACTCTCTCCCTCTCCCCCTCCCTCTCTCTCTCTTTCTCTCTCCTCACCCCTCTCTCTTTTGTGCCAAGCCTGGGTCTTGAACTCTGGGCCTGGGCACTGTCCCTCAGCTCTTCAGCTCAAGGGGAGCACTCTGCCACTTGAGCCACAGCACCACTTCCGGTTTTCTAGTGGTTTATTGGAGATCGGTGTCTCATGCACTTTCCTGCCCGGGCTGGCTTTGAACCATGATCTCAGATCTCAGCCTCCTGAGTAGCTAGGATGACAGGCGTGAGCCACTGGAGTCTGGCTCTTGTTTTCATTTCTGCTAATCTGTCAACTGTAAACAACTAACTAGTCGCTCAAAGGAGTTACACCACTGGAATCCTCTCCTGTTTTCATTAATATGTGTACACAGATGTTGACGACCCTGAATGCAGTTACACCATATTTATAATTTAGAGCTAACTTCCATACTCAAGAGAACACGTTTCTTTTGTCTCTCTGAGTCTGACTTCACTTACCAGAATCTTTTTCCGGGTGCATCCATTTTCTTGCAAATCACATAATCATATTCTTCCTGATGGGTGAGTATAATTCCATTTGGTGTGTGTGTGTGTGTGTTAGAGATAGAAATCAGATTTTCTTCATCCAATTATCCCCGAAGGGCCCCTCAACTGCTTCCTTCACTTAGTAAATGGTAGCATTGTATTTTATAAAAAGTAATGGGAACCAGGACTGTGGCTCTCGCTTGTCATCCTAGCTACTCGGGAGGCTGAGATCTGAGGATCGGGGTTCAAAGCCAGCCCAATAAATTATTCAAAAAAGCTATGGCTCCAATGGTAGAGCACTAGCCTGGAGCAAAAAGAGGCTCAGGGACAGTGCCCAGGCCCTGAGTTCAAGCCCCAGGACCAGCAATAAATAAATAAATAGTGATTGGGAGCCAGGTAGCAGTGGCTCCTGCCTGTCATCCTAGGGACTCAGGAGGCTGAGATCTGAGAATCGCGGTTCAAAGCCAGCCCAGGCAGGAAAGCCCATGCGACTCTTATCTCCAATAAACCACCAGAAAACCAAAAGTGGCACTGTGGCTCAAGTGGTAGAGCGCTCGCCTTGAGCTGAAGAGCTGAGGGACAGCGCCCAGGCCCAGAGTTCAAGACTCACGACTGATCCCCCCACTCCACAAAAAAATATCCAGAAGTGGAGCTGGAGGTCAAGTTGTAGAGTGCTAGCCTTGAGTAAAAAAGCTCAAGGCTTCCATCCAGGCCCTGAGTTCAAGTCCCAGGACTGGCACAGAAAGAAAGAAAGAAAGAAAGAAAGAAAGAAAGAAAGAAAGAAAGAAAGAAAGAAAGAAAGAAAGAAAGAAAGAAAGAAAGAAAGAAAGAAAGAAAGAAAGAAAGAAAGAAAGAAAGAAAGGAAGGAAGGAAGGAAGGAAGGAAGGAAGGAAGGAAGGAGAGGGAGGGAGGGAGGGAGGGAGGGAAAGGAAGGAAGGAAGGAAGGAAGGAAGGGAAGGAAGGAAGGAAGGAAGGAAGAGAAGTTGGGAAAAATAGGAAAAACAAGAATAACAACCAAGCATAGTTTTTAGAAGGGAGAATTTGCTGAGACAGTAGGATCTGTGATTAGGAGAAAAAAGAAACTCATATTAAGTGTGTGTTTCCCACACAGTGGGCATTCTGCCAGCCTCCTCCCTCAGACTTTCCCTTGCATTTGCACAAAGGGTGGTTTCTAATAGATAGGCCCGTGGGAGGCACAAATGACAGAAGAGCACGGTGCAAGTGCCCAGCCCTGCTGGAGCACCTGCTATTGCTCACACAACCACTGTGATCACAGAGGCCGGCTGACATCACCTGGAAGTGAACTCACAGCGATCTGATACCCAGCACCCAGCATCCTCTAGCATCCTGGCCAAATCAGAAAGGGCAAAGTCGTGGTGTGCACTCTTGTGTGTGTGTGTGTGTGTGTGCGTGCGCACGCGCATGTGCATGCCAGTATTAAAGCTTGAACTCAGGGCCTGGGTGCTGTCCCTTAGCTTTTTTGTGCTCAAGGCTGGTGCTCTACTATTTGAGCCACAGGTCCACTTTCAGCTTTTTGGTGGCTCATTGGAGATCAGAGGCTCACAGACTTCCCTACTTTGGCTGGCTTCAAACTTTGATCCTCAAATCTCAGCCTCCTGAGTAGCTCGGACGACAGGAGTTGAGACAAAGCTCCTTGGCACTTTCATTTTCTTCGTTGTTTCCATATAAACGTTTTCCCCCCTCCAATAATTTGGAAGGCACATGTGAAAATTAGATATTGATTTATTTTTTTAAAGATGTCAACAGTCACCTCCTAGCCTCAAACACACATCTTTTTTTCTTTTGTTAGCCAGTCCTGAGACTTGAACTCAGGGCCTGGGCGCTGTCCCTGAGCTTCTTTTGCTCAGGGCTAGCACTCTACCACTTGAGCCGCAGCACCACTTCCGGCTTTTTCTATGTATGTGGTGCTGAGGAATCGAACCCAAAGCTTCATGCTTGTAAGGCAAGCACTCTACCACTGAGCCACCTTCCCAGCCCTGACACAAGTCTTTTATCTCCACCTGTAAAGTGCAATGCTCAGCACACATTCTTCATTACCTTCTCTCTTCCTCCCTCTTTTGTTTCTCCTCTCTTCCTTTCATCTCAGGAGTTAAACCCTACTCTTGCAATACAATATTTTCCAGTTTTATCTCTGGAAGGAAGCCTCAGGGAGAAAAGTCAAAAGGACATGAAACAATTTCCTCCGCTATGAGATCTCACATGATACTTGATGTGAAAATAATTATTTTCTATACACACATTTTAAAAGACCAACAGTGCTGCTGAGAACCTTTTTCCATTTGATCTCAGCACTTGGGATTTTGTTTTGTTGTCTTTTCCAATGAGAGAAATGACAAAGGCACTTGACAAGGTTTCTTTGTAAAGCTCGTGAGCTCGTGGGTTGAAGAATGATGTTCAAAATGGAATGGTTGGATAGGAATAGAAGCTTTTGAGAAATCCATCCTGAGACCCTCCTAAAGGGCTCACCCCGGGGCTAGGAGCTCTATATTTAAATTTCAAATAATACAAGTCAGAAATCTATGGGAAGGGGGGAATAGGAGCAATTCTCTTTCTTCTTAAAAAGGGAAGGGGACAGTACCTACTTTTGATTTTAAATGGCAGGAAGACCAATCAGGCACTTGGCTCTGGCTGAGCAGAAACAGATGAAGAAAATTCTCTAAATAAAAGAGGAGAGCTGGGATCAGTGCGAGCAGAGGGACTTACAAAGAGTCCTTCCAATTACGGTCTAGGATTCCACACAGCAAGACAGAATTTGATCAGAACAAAGCCCCTTTTAAAGAAAAATTTTAACTTTGTTCTTTCAGTCCTGGGGCTTGACCTCAGGCCTTGGGTTCTGCTCTTGAGCCGCAGCTCGATAGTTCCTGCCTTTTGGTGGTTCCTTGGAGATCAGAGTCTCATAGACTTTCCTGCCCAGCCTGGCTTTGAACCATGATCCTCAGCTCTCAGCCTCCTGAGTAGCTGGGATGACAGGCGGGAGCCACTGGCGCCCAGCAAGTTTTTAAATTTTTTCTAAAAACTTCAATCCTTAAAAAGCAGTCCAAGCCAGGGTTGAGGGGCTCTCACTTGTATCGCTCGGAGGGTGGCACAGTGGAGACTCCAGGACTGGAAGATGATAGAGCTCAGAGGGTGGCACAGTGGAGACTCCAGGACTGGGGAGATGATAGAGCTCAGAGGTGGCACAGTGGAGACTCCAGGACTGGGGAGATGATAGAGCTCAGAGGGTGGCACAGAGAGGACTCCAGGACTGGGGGGATGATAGAGCTCAGAGAGTGGCACAGAGAGGACTCCAGGACTGGGGAGATGATAGAGCTCAGAGGGTGACACAGTGGAGACTCCAGGACTGGGGAGATGATAGAGCTCAGAGGGTGACACAGTGGAGACTCCAGGACTGGGGAGATGCTAGAGCTCAGAGGTGGCACAGTAGAGACTCCAGGACTGGGGAGATGCTAGAGCTCAGAGGTGGCACAGAGGAGACTCCAGGACTGGGGAGATGATAGAGCTCAGAGGTGGCACAGAGGAGACTCCAGGACTGGGGAGATGATAGAGCTCAGAGGTGGCACAGAGGAGACTCCAGGACTGGGGAGATGCTAGAGCTCAGAGGTGGCACAGGGAGACTCCAGGACTGGGGAGATGATAGAGCTCAGAGGTGGCACAGTGGAGACTCCAGGACTGGGGAAGGTGTCAGAATTTTGTAAACAAATAGCAGGATCAAAGGGAAAGCATTGTGCAAGCTCACTATGTACCTCACATCTGGGACACAGCACCCCCCCCCCCACTGGGGTTCCATCGTACTCCACTCCGCTCTCCTCCCGATCCTCGTGTCCCTCCCCCGCTGGAATGAGGATGCTTACTCTGCACAAATGTATTTCTGAAATGTAATTTTTGGGTGGTTCTAGGATTGGAACTCAGGACCTGGTGTTAGCTAGGCTGGAGCTTTACCGCTTGAGCACATGCCTCTGGCACTATTTTTTTTGCTAGTTATTTTTTAGATCAGGTGTCCCTTTCCACCCAAGGTGCATCTGAGCTAAGACCTGCCTATCTTAGGCTTCCTGTTGTTGCTGGGATGGCAGGCCTGTGATAAGGGCTCAACTTCCCTCCGTGGAGATGGGGTCTCATGGACTTTTCTGCCCAGGTTGACGTGGAGCTGACTCCCAGGTCCTGTGTGTGTGTGTGTGTGTGTGTGCACATGCACGCCAGTACTGGGGCTTGAACTCAGAGCTTGGTCTTTGTCATTTACCATTTTCACTAAGGCTGGTGCTCTACCACTTGAGCCACAGCTCCACTTCTGGCTTTTGCTGGTTAATGGGAGATAAGAATCTCACAGACTTTCTTGCCCCGGCTGGGCTTTGAACAGTGGTTATTTTTTAACATGAAATCACAGCTAAGAGATCATGCTGCGTCTCAGAGGACTCTTCCAGAAGAACTGAAAGCATTCGGCATTCTGGGTGGACCATGAGCCTTTTCGGGGCAAAATGTTACACACATTCTATCTGGTACATTCCATACATGTATAAGAGTACTCTGTCCATATCAGAAATATGTCCATATACTAATTTTCTTTAATATGAAGGAATGGCTTAAATAACACCCCAAATCACTGCCTTGGACACCCAAAATAACTGTAAGAAAAGAGCAGAATGCCAAGATTATTTCAATAAATGCAAGTTTAATTTTACAAAGTAGCATCTAGAAGGGACACATAAGTGTGTAATGAGAAGGAAAAGCAACTGCACTGAGACGCTATTGTATTTTATTTTATTTTTTTTGGTCAGTTGTGGGGCTTGAACTCTGGGCCTGGGCGCTGTCCCTCAGCTCTTCAGCTCAAGGCTAGCGCTCTACCACTTGAGCCACAGTGCCACTTCCAGTTTTTTCTGCTTATGCAGGGCTGAGGAATCGAACCCAGGGCCTCATGCATGCAAGGCAAGTGCTCTACTACTGAGCCACCTTCCCAGCCCTGAGATGCTATTTTAAATCATAAGTGTAAGATTCATTTAAAAAGAATCAAAATAAAAATGCATGCTGAACATAACACCTCTGTTCGCATAACAATACCACAAGGTTTAGTGGCTGACAAATAAATGCTAATAACTTTGAAAGAGGGTTGCTTTTCCACTCAACAGTTAAGGTTTCAATTGCACCAAAATGCACTCATAAAATGAACTATTGCGATTCCATTTTTCATAATCTTCACGGGGGGGGGGGGGGGGGGGGGGGGTAGGGCGGGAAGGAGGAGCAGATCCAAAGATAGGTTAGTCCTAAATAGAAGAGGACAACATTGAAGCTTATTAAATATGTCAATCGTCACTGAAAAACACTTATAACAGTCTAAGACTATATAAATAGACATTCCATCAACTTGCTGCTTGAATGACTGGCTTTCTCTAACTGACCATCAAAATTTGTCTTTTTCACTCCAACTCCTTTTTTTATTTTTGTTGGTCATGGGGCTTGAATTCTGGGCCTGAGTGCTGTCCCTGAGCTCAGCTCAAGGCGAGCGCTCTACCACTTGAGCCACAGCGCCCCTTCCGGCTTTCTGGTGGTTCATTGGAGACAAGAGTCTCACGTACTTTCCTGCCCGGGCTGGCTTTGAACCACGATCCTCAGATCTCAGCCTTCTGAGTAGCCAGGATGACAGGCGTGAGCCACCAGTGCGCTGCTTCCAACTCCTTTTCTTTCTCCATTTTTTAGGTCCAAGACCAGGACTTGAACTTGGTACCTGATGCCTCCACTCATTGGCTAGCACCCAACTGAGCCACGCCTCCAAGCCCTCCCCTCCCACTCCTGTTGCTCCATTCACAAGAATTCTGCCATAGAAACACTACATCATAGGCCTCTAGCTCCCTTTGACCTTTCAGAAAGCAGGCTACAGTTCTAGAACTCCTAAAGCATTCCTGACTGACGTGTTTCTATTCTAATTTTTCTCTCCCTGCTCTGGCTGAGTGAGGCTTGATCTTCTGCGCCATTTGCCTCCCACTTCAGCCATTGGATCAACAACCTTTACTCACACAGGGGTGTGTGTGTGTGTGTGTGTGTGTGTGTGTGTGTGTGTATGTGTGTGTGTGTGTTGGCACATGTGCTAGGACTCCAGCTTGAACTCAAGGCCTGGGTGCTGTCCCTGAGCTTTTTCATTCAAGGCTAATGTTCTGCCACTTGAGCCACAGCTCCACTTCTGGCTTTTTTAGTGGTTCATTGGAGACAAAGAGTCTCATGGATTTTCCTGCTGGCTTCAATCCACGATCCTCAGGTCTCAGCCTCTTGAGGAGCTAGGATGACAGGCGTGTGCCACCAGCGCCTGGCATCCACTTCCTTGTTTCTTACCCATCGTTCTGATGACTCCATCCAACCGAGTGTCTGCTCTCGGACCCTTCCCCACCCCCATTCAGGGGCATTTCACTTTTTACTTGGAGCAGGCTTATGGTTCCCAATTTTTCTTTTATACCTCCTGATCTGTTTTATACCAACCACTCCCCCAAAGGGCAACAGATTCTAAAACATCTATGTTGCCTCTCTATTGCTGTTCGATGGTTTACATATTGGTGAAGGAAAAGGTAGCTGCATAGTCTCTTAATCTCTTTCCATAAAATGCCGATTTCTTGGACAAAGGGCAATTGTGACTCTAATTGGGCAAGCACTTAGTAGGCTGTGGATCCCATGGCTCCAGATGAGATAATGTGAGATCAAAACCTTGCTCACAGAAGGCTACATCCACAACGTGTAACTGAAGTCAAATAATGGGAGAATATCAGCAAATCCAGACAGACGGTCCAAAAATGGCTGGTCTAGCCAGATGCTGGTGGCTCACGTCTGTCATCCTAGCTACTCAGGAGGCTGAGATCTGAGCATCAGGATTCAAAGCCAGCCCGGGCAGGAAAGGCTGTGAGACTCTTATCTACAATAACCATTTTAAAAAACCAGAAGTGGTGCTGTGGCTCAAGTGGTAGAACGCTCCCCTTGAGCTGAAGAGCTGAGGGACAGTGCCCAGGCCCAGAGTTCAAGCTCCACAATGGACAAACAACAACAACAAACTGTCAGTATCATGAAAGACAAAGGCAAAAGAATGTGGACAGTACGAAGACTGACAGAGACAGGATGAAACTTGGGACATAATCCTGAAAAAATAAAATACAGCTAGGCTCTGGTGGCTCACACCTATAATCTCAGCTACGCAGGAGGCTGAGATCTGAGGATGGTGGTTCAAAGCCAGCCTGGGCAGGAACGTCTGTGAGACTCTTATCTCCAATGAACCACCACTGGAAGTGGTGCTGTGGCTCAAATGATGGAATGCTAGCTTTGAGCAAAGAAGCTCAGAGATAGCTCACAGACCCCAAATTCAAGCCCCAGGACCAGCACACACACACAAAAGGTATGTATTGGGTTTATAAAAGAAATGGAGATAGGGTCTGAATTACATAGAAGTCCTATATTAATGCCAGATTTCTTGATTTTGATCATCATAGTACACCTACAGTATAAAAGATGTCCTCGTTAAGTTGGCTGCTGCCGGTCATCCTAGCTACTCAGGAGGCTGAGATCTGAGGATCGCAGTTCAAAGCCATGCCAGGGAAGAAAGTCTGTGAGACTCTAATCTCCAATAAACCACCCAAAAGCCAGAAGTACAGCTGTGGCTCAAGTGGTACAGCACAAACGCGCCTTGAGCCCAAAAGCTCAGGAGCAGCTCCCAGAGTCCCTGAGTTCAAGCCCAGGACTGGCACCAAACAAAAATAAAAACACCCTTCTTATCAGGATATGCATATGAAAAGTTTTAAGGGGAAACACTTGACACATATTCAGAAAAGAAAATGCGGCAACATGTTAAAAATGGCAACTTTGATCAGTGTGTGGAAGTCCTCTGTTACTCTCATATTTTCTGTATCTGTGAAGTCATTTAAAATAAAAGAGGGAAAAGTTTCCATGTCTCTTCACTGCCTGCTGAAGAGAATACAAATTCTTGTCTTGGAGTCATGCAAGACTATTTGAAACACAGAGTCTCAGCCTTCTTCAGATCTTTGATTACTGTCTAATTAATCTCGCATCAAGATGCACACACTATAAACACCATGTTGGTTTCCTCAGGCTCACGTCTAATGGAGCATTAAAAGCAATTCTCGTACAAGTAAAAGAAAACCAAAGGTACATAAGCCAGGTTAGGGTGCAAATAGATTTAAGTCATATACCTAGAAAGAGTAATTGAAACCGTAAAAATCAATGAGCTACGTGAGAGAGCATGTAAATAAATAAACAGAGAACAGGACCAACATCTATTCCCAGTATAGCAAAAGGGACACATTAAAAATACACAGAAGCCAGGCTTCTGTGTGTGTGTGTGTGTGTGTGTGTGTGTGTGTGTGTGTGTGTGTGTGTGTCCATGGAGACAATATTTCCCACAGCATTGACAGAGATGGTGTTTGAATGAAGTAAGGTCTCTGTATATTTAATGAGTACTTACTATGTGACAAATAGCAGATGAAGGAAAGAAACAGGCTGGAACTAGCAATGAGTATATAGTAAAGGTTGGTGAAGGTAGGGCATAAAAGAGAAAGGGAAACACTATACAATTATTATCTAAATGGATTCTTACCAGGAGATAGATGATTCATGTTGTATTAATTTGAACCTAGAAACAACATAAAATAGAAGAAAAATTTCGGTTGGACTCAACATTTCTCATTCATGAATACGTAGTAAGGAACAAGAGTTATAAAACTTTGCAACATAAGCTTTATAAAAATTGTAATCTAGTTTAAAACTGCAATGCAAAATAGTAAATTTTATGGATTCATTTTGTTTCTAAGAAGCTATTTTTGGACAATGCAGGCTATTATTTGCAGTTGTTAAAAAAATCCTTCCAAGATTACTTTATGGTTAGTAGAAGGCCTCTTGCTAGGAGCATCAAACAGAACATGAAGTGTAAGGTTATAGGGACTAATTAACATTCTGAACAATGTCCATTACATCCACAACCTTCTTTTCTAACATATTATTGTCTACTTTTCTTTTTCCTAATCCCAACTCCTACCTCATTCTCCTTTGCAAGTGAACATGAAAAAAGGAAATAGTCACTGGTGGCTCACGCCTGTAATTCTAGCTACTCAGGAGGCTGAGATCTGAGGATCATGGTTTGATGCCAGCCCTGGTAGGGAAGTCTCTGAAACTCCTATCTCCAATGAACCACCAGAAAACTGGAATTGGAGCTGTGGCTCAAGTGCGAAAGTGCTAGCATTGAGTGAAAAAGCTCAGGAACAGTGTCCAGGCCCTGAGTTCAAGCCCCCAGACTGGCACAAAAAGGAAAGAAAGGGAAGGGGAGGGGAAGGGAGGGGAGGGGGAGGGAAGGGGAAGGGGGAAAGGGGGAGGGGGAAGGGGAGGGCGAGGGAAGGAACAAATGAATGAACAAAGAAAGAAAAGAAGGAGAAATGAAGTATCATGAATTTGAACCTTGGTTTACCAGCCATCACTGCAAACATTTTGTGCAATGACTATTAATGCAATCTTCGATGAACATGAACAAGTTTCCAATGTCATGATGCTCATAAAATGGCTTTCTGCTTTATTTTGTTATTAGGCTATGCTTCACAAAATTAAATACTGCAAGTTGAATGACTCAAATAAAAAAAAAAAGCCACCAAAATAATGATCTGAGAATGTAGTGAAGCATGCACCGTGTATATGAGGAGCTGTGTGTGTGAAGGGAAGAAAATAACTTTTTCTACTTATCAATTCACAATTTATTCCTTGCATTCATTTTATTCAACTTAATACTTTGAGACTCCAGCACTTCTGATTCTTTTACTAAGCAAAGTAGAGTCCACCAAATGTTTCCCCTGACTACCTGGTTCCATTCTTGAGTTGTTTGTGCCAGGAATAAAATAATGACACCAACACCATAATTCAAGGCAGATTTTGTTAAACACGGTGAACTGAAGTAGCACCTATGGAAGGAAAAATGACTCCAGGAAGTTATATAGAAAATAGAATTTCCTATTGGTTAACATGGCTTTCATATGGATGTTTTGAAAGCTGTATTAGAAAGTCGGCTTTTCAGCTGGGCATGTGGCTCAGTGGGTAGAGTGCTTGCCTAGCATGCATGCAGCCCTGGGTTCGATTCCTCAGTCCCACAGACACAAAAAAAGCCAGAAGTGGCGCTGTGGCTCAAGTGGTAGAGTGCTAGCCTTGAGCAAAAGAAGCTCAGGGACAGTGCCCAGGCCCTGAGTTCAAGCCCCAGTACTGGCAAAAAAAAAAAAAAAAAGTTGGCCTTTTCACATTGAACAGACAAATTCCCTCTGCATAATAACTTGCAGCCCACACCGTTTACTCCTTCACCCACACTTGCTCTGCGCTCACTGCTGGTGAATGTTGTATTCTTTCTTCCACTAATGAAGGGCCGTGATTACAGGAGAGCCTCATAGCGCTGGGCACTGAACATGGCGTATCATGGGCCCCAGGTGAACTGAGCTGTTTATAGAACTCAATCTTCTTCACACAGTACAAATGGCCTTCACTTACTGGTATTAGTTGGTTTGGGGCAGTTCAATCTGAGTCTATATTTTTCGTTTTCCTCCATCATTCTAGAAATCACTTTGCTTACGTGTTTCCACACCGAAGCCTTTCAAAGAGAAGCACAGGGAAGGAATTGGCCGGCAGAAAAGCATAATGCATTTTCAAAGAGTTAAGGTGGCTGTGATTAAACAATGTTGCTCCATGAGCCATACGATGGTTATAAAGGTATTAGCCCTCAGACAAAGTAAGCTAAGTGTGATTGTTTTCCCACAAGCACTGAATTGTTTTACCTAATTGGTTCCAACGCGTCCCATTTTCAAAGATAGTAAAAATACTGAACTTCTATTGCTAGGTCTTAAACCCTGGAGTGGTGATTTGATTTTTCATTTATTTTATTCTAGCTAAGAACTGTTTCTCTGAGGACATATCAAAGGAAATGACTAGGCATCATAAGCATAGCAAAAAAAAAAAAAAAAAAAATAGGAAACCAGATAGATCTAGATTCAAAACCTAACTTTGTCATTTACCAATTGTGGGGCACTGTCTAAATGTTTAAATCTCATCTTGATTATTAGAATGAAAAATGTGTATGCAAAGCATGCATTCTAATGTGAGAGAACATGAGAGCTAAAAGTAAATGCTGGCAGGGGCTGGGAAGGTGGCTCAGTGGTAGAGCGCTTGTCTTGCATGCATGTGGCCCTGGGTTCGATTCCTCAGCACCACATAAGCAGAAAAAAGCCAGAAGTGGTGCTGTGGCTCAAGTGGTAGAGCGCTAGCCTTGAGCTGAAGAGCTGAGGGACAGCGCCCAGGCCCAGAGTTCAAGACCCATGACTGGCAAAAAAAAAAAAAAGTAAATGCTGGCTATTGTTATTTTCTCCTTACCAAAAAGAAAAGAGTTCAAGGCCCATAACTAGCAAAAAAAAAAAAAAAAGTAAATTCTGGCTATTATTTTCTCCTTACCATAAAGAAAATCTTTTTTGCAAGAAATATGTCTTACTAGATGCTCAGTTAAACTACATTTGATGCAAAAGTTTAGCCACACACTGAAACAGCTTTATCCTATACAAGGATTATCTCTTGAATAAACTGAAATGTCAGGCATGATACAATATTCTATGTCCTCATAAACTAGTAATTTCTTTAAATTCAAATTGTAATCAAAGATTAGGAGAGCATCTGATCTCAAATATGTCTAAAATGCTCAAATGACCATGACATTTGGACAGTCAGTGATACAGTTCATCAGAAAAAGTTCATCTTTGTCAGCCTTACTGCTAAAAGCTTAGTATGCATTCCTTGTCTTCAAAAAGAGCAAATATGGCCGGGTGCCAGTGGCTCACGCATGTCATCCTTGCTACTCAGGTGGCTGAGATCTGAGGATCGAGGTTCAAAGACAGCATAAGGCCGAAAAGTCCCTATGAGACTCTTATCTCCAATAAACTGCTAAAAAAAAAAGCCAGAGTGGTTCTGCGGCTCAAGTGGTAGAGCACCAGCCATGAGCACAAAGAAGCTCAGGGACAGCACCCAGGCCCTGAGTTCAAGTCCCAGGACTGGCCAAAAAAAAAAAAAAAAAAGAGAGAGCAATATGAAATCAGTATAAAAAATGTTGTTTTTGCCAGGCACTTTTGGCTCACACCTGTCATTTAGCTACTCAAGATGAGTAGTTCAAAGCCAACCTGAGGAGGAAAGTCTGTGAGACTCTTGGCTCCAATTAACCACCAAAAGCTGGAAGTGGAGCTGTGGCTCAAGGGGTAGAGTGCTAACCTTGAATACAAAGAATCTCAGGGACAGGGCCCGGGACCTGAGGTCAAGCCCCAGAACCAACTAAAATAATAATTTAAAAATACTGATATCATACTCCCATGTCTATCCTCATTACATATCTAGAATATGTTCTATATCTTATAGGACATAGATTGTGCTTTGACAACAAACCATTCAGGAGTTATATATTGATTAAAATGCATTAGACACTTTCAAATACAAAAGGAACTATTCTTCACGGCTGATAAAGATTCTCATTTCCAACAAATTACTTTTATGTTCTCCTTTCAGAGAGTTTAATTAGTGAAAAGATGGACCCCTGTTCACTGCCTTCTCCATGTTCACGTGTTCATATTTAAAGAAGGTGATCTAAGATTGAAATATTGCTCGTTCCCCTTTCCAAAATACCTTCTTCCTTTGTTCCCTTTTTTCGGAAGCTTCTGGTGATGGAACGGGAAAATCATATGTTTTAGCTGCATTCTTCTTGCTTATACCTAATTTTTTTTTATTAAAGTGAAAAGGTAAGAAAGATATCAAATCAGTACATATTTTGAAGGTATTATGCTGAGATCAAGAGACCCTTAACCAGTCTTGGAGATTGATGGTGGTGGTGGTGGTTGTGGGGCTTGAACTCTGGGCCTGGGCACTGTCCCTAAGCTCTTCAGCTCCAAGCGAGCACTCTACCACAATGCCACTTCCGGTTTTCTGGTGGTTCATTGGAGGTAAGAGTCTCATGGACTTTCCTGCCCTGGCTGGCTTTGAACCGTGATCCTCACGTCTCAGCCTCCTGAGTAGTTTGGACGACAGGGCTGAGCCACCGGCGCCTGTCTCTTGGGAGATTTTTCTATTTGTTGTATGTTTCAGATCCCTATGTAATAGGACCTTATCATTTAATGAACAACGTGCTGAAACAAACAAGAAAATCGAAGTAAACAACCTTATAAATACCCAGAAAAGCACCCAGCTCAGTCTCCTTTCTTTTCTGAGGTGTAAGGGGAGACCTAGAAGGGGCTAATCAGACGAGATTGATGCTAAAAACCACATCTGGGCCCAAGTGTGAATCTTGATTCAGTCCAGCTGTGCTTCTATTAGGCTTCCAACCGCACAAAACACCCTCGAATTCCTCCAGTTCGCCTTGTTCTTCTTCTACTCATACTCCCTCCTTCCAGGAAAATCTCTGCCATCTCCTCTCCTACAGCCTTCCTTCAAAGACGTACAGCTCTACACATGTCTACAAATGCTACTGCCCTAGCTCTGCTACAAAAGCCTGGGACAAGGCTGAGAACGTGGCTCAGTGGTAGAGTGCTGGCCTTGCATGCATGAAGCCCTGGGTTCAATTCCTCAGTACTACATACACAGAAAAAGCCAGAAGTGGCGCTGTGACTCAAGTGGTAGAGTGCTAGCCTTGAGCAAAAGAAGATCAGGGGCAGTGCCCAGGCCCTGAGTTCAAGCCCCAGAACTGGCTAAAACACAACAAAAAACCCTGGGAACAGACTCCGTTTTTATGCCTAAACATCTGTGGGACATAGGGTCTCCCCAAGATGTATCTTCTCTTTCCCACTCTGTCATGAGGGGGGAAAAAAAATCAGAAAAATAACTCACACCTGTGATTCTAGCTACACAAGAGACTGAGGTGTGAGGATCACAGTTCAAAGCCAGCTCAAGCAGGAAAGTTCACAACACTCTTCTCTCCAGTGAACCACAAACAAACAAACAAACAAAAAACTGAAGATGGGGCTGGGAAAGTAGCTCAGCGGTAGAGCGCTTGCCTTGCATGCCTGAGGCCCTGGGTTCGATTCCTCAGCACCACATAAGCAAAAAGAAAAAAGCCAGAAGTGGCATTGTGGCTCAAGTGGTAGAGTGCTAGCCTTGAGCTGAAGAGCTGAGGGACAGCGCCCAGGCCCACAGTTCAGACCTCACGACGGACCACCCCCCAAAAAAACTGAAGATGGGGTTGTGGCTCAAAGTAGTAGAGCACTAGCATTAAGCATAAAAGCTCAGGGACAGCACTCAGATCCCGAGTTCGAGTCCCACAACAAAGATAGATAGATAGATAGATAGATAGATAGATAGATAGATAGATAGATAGATAGATAGATAGATACTTGATTAAAAATATAGAAAAATATAAAGCACTTGTAAGGCTTTCTTTCATGTCTTTAGAACATTAGTTCTTTCTTCTACTAGAAGAATGACTTCCTCTATTGGGATGCAACCTTCTGCACAGAAATGGACACGCATATCTGACCTTAATAATAATAACTGAGCCTTGATGTTAATAGAGTTATGACTCAATAACGTTATCGTGAGTTGAAATAAACTATGTTCAAAATGCATTTAATATGTAGCTAACCCACTGAACGTCCTATGTTAGTGGAATCTACCTTAAATATGCTCTGAATACTTACATTAGTGCACAGCTAGGCAAAATCACCTCACACAAAGCTTATTTTATAATAAACCATGTACACAAGGCAGGTATTTTATACACATGAGATTATGCAAAAAACCCATAAAACCCAATCTTCAACAATCAATGAAATTAATTCTTATAGACTATCTGTTGTTTACCCGTGTGTGCAAGGATTGAAAGAGTAACCAGCCAGGTGCCGGTGGCTCACACCTGTCATCCTAGCTACTCAGGAGGCTGAGATCTTAGGATTGCAGTTCAAAGCCAGCAGGAGCAGGAAAGTCTGTGAGACTCTTACCTTTAATAAAACTACTCAGAAAATGTCAGACATGGCGCTGTGGCTCAAGTGGTAGAGCGCTAGCTTTGAGTACAAAAAGGCTCAAGGATAGTGTCCAAGCAAAAATAAAGAAGGAAGGAAGGAAGGAAGGAAGAGAGGGAGGGAGGGAAGGAGGGAGGGAGGGAGGAAGGGAAGGAGGGAGGGAGGGAAGAAAGAAAGAGAGAGAGAAAGAAAGAAAGGAAGAAGGAAGAGAGGGAGGGAGGAAGGGAGGGAAGAAAGAAAGAAAGAAAGAAGAGAGGGAAGGAGGGAGAAAGGAAGGAAAGAAAAGAAAGGAAAGAAAAAGGAGCAAAGTTGACCAATCATAAGCTGGAAGAAGTTTCCCAGAATGAATAAACTCTTTTAGCCATTCAACATGCTTAAGTGGCAAAAGAAAAACTAAGGGCTATGTGGCTAAAGACAAAAGAAGAATGCATTCAGTGTGGTTTCCCTGAAAAATCTGTTGTTTTTTTTCCCTGGGGCTTGAACTCTGGGTCTGGGCGCTGTCCCTGAGCCTCTCTGTGCTCAAGACTAACTCTACCACTTGAGCCACAGTGCCACTTCCAGCTTTTTCTGAGTAATTTATTAGCGCTGCCTCTCATGGACTTCCCTGCCTGGGCTGGCTTCAAACCGTGATCCTCAGATCTCAGCCTCCTGAGTACTTAGGATTACAGGTGTGAGCCTCCAGCCCTGAAAGTTTTCTATTTGTTTTCCTTTTGTCTGTAAGGCTCCTGGTACCTTAACTCATTCCTCAGCTCCACGTCCTTCTGGCCACACTGCCATCCCACAGCTGGCTTTCCTCTCCGCATTCCACATTCTAGAAAACAATCTCTGCTCTCCCATAAGCTCCGTAGGCTCCGTCATCAGGATGCAGCATGCTGCACACTTGAGCAACGGTTTTGTTCTTCACTTGGAGACCCAGTTTCTGAGTCTTTAGATATCACATACTCAATAAGCATTCTATTTGTGGAGCGAACTAAAAATCAGCACTCAAATTGCATTTCTCGACTTCAGTCTAGGTGAGGAAGAGACTCGGCATGAAAGAATATGAACTCACACGGTAGGGAAGCTCAAGCTGTTCTGCTTTCTTTCTAGGAGGAAATCTTGAGTTTGGCTCTACTTTGTCCTTCAGACTTCTCTAGGCCTGGCTTCATTTCCCTTTCTACACACAGATGACATTTTGTAGACAACGTAGTTAGCTGGAATGTAATAATCCTGCTTTGTCTTTATTAGATTTGTTTCTATTTGTGGAACCTAATGCACAAATTGTATTCTGTAAAGAAATTTATGTAAGAAAGAAAATGCAGCTATTTTTTAAAAAACAAAACGTCTTTAAAAAAAGTTACTTATTTATTTTTTTTGGCCAGTCCCGGGGTTTGAACTCAGGGCCTGGGCACTGTCCCTGAGCTTCTTTTGCTCAAGGCTAGCACTCTACCACTTGAGCCACAGCGCCACTTCTGGCTTTTTCTGTGTCTGTGGTACTGAGGAATCGAACCCAGGGCCAGCACTCTACCACTGAGCCACCTTCTATATGCTATGACCCAGTCACACTGTCTTCTAGATCTTTCCTCATGAGTATACATCACTGATCTAGCCGCGAAAATTTGCTCACACCATTCCCCCCTAATCATTTCTTCCATTTCGTTGCCATTCAGAAATTTCATGGAGCTTCTGCCACCACGAAGCTTTCCTTGATTCTCTTCTCCCCAAATCCCTCACCACTTTCCAGTGCTCATGTGAATACCTCCCCAACAGCAACACCCACATTTGCTAGTACATGTAAGTTATGCATATGGGTTCAAATCCAAAGCTCAGTGACAATAGGACTCCAGCCTGATTGGTTCATCTTGTTTGAAACGTTAGTGCCACCTGGATCTCGAACCCCCAGTGCATCGTGCCAACAGATCCAAAGCCTAATTTCCACACCTACACCTATTCTCTTGATAGCTTCGCTCCGCCAAGCAAAAACTATTTAGTGGTGATGAAAATGACAAGCATTGTACAGTCGGATCCAAAACTTATTTTTCAATCACTCGATACATAACGCATGGCGATGCACTAGAAACTAGCTAATAACCTTGTGAATAACCTTACTGGGTGCTTAGTTTATGTCAAACACCATGCTAGGCACTCTGCAAAGCTTGTTTCACATAGAAACCTTGTAAGCTGAAAGTTATTAGGCCATTGTGCAGATGAGGAAACTGAGAATCAGAGCCAAGGCTGCGTTTCTGATCACAAAAATCTATTCTTTGGATCATCTCCATCTCACTAAACAGTTCTCTCTTCATAGTCCTTGTTTTCTCTCCTTTCCCTGAACTTGATTATGAAAGTCCTTAGATCTCTCTCCTGAAACATCTTTATTCACTGGTTTATATTCTTATTATTCATGGAGAAGTCTCATGAGTCTCGTCCTTCTCATCACATTAACATCTGACCTATTGTCTGCCCACAGTGTGGCAGATGTTAAAATATGAATGGGCCAGGCACTGGTGGCTCACGCCTGTAATCCTAGCTTCTCAGGAGGCTGAGATCTGAGGATCCAGGTTTAAAGCCAGCCCAGGAAGGAAAGACTGTGAGATTCTTATCTCCAATAAACCACTCAGAAAACCAGAAGTGGTGCTGTGACTCAAGTGGTAGGAGCGCTCGCCTTGAGCTGAAGAGCTGAGGGGCAGCGCCCAGGCCCAGAGTTCAAGCCCTACAACAGACCAAAAAAAAAAAAAGAACATAAATTAGAAATTGGGTCACAAAGAAAACACCACTAACATTTATGCATTATGAGCCACAGTCGGATTACAAGGCAATAAAATTAGAATGTGCCAGCAAACACATACACATACACATGTACACACAAGGTCCTGGAAATTCAAAACCTATTAAGTAACCTTTAAAAGTCTATTAAGCAATTCCAATGTAAAAGGACAGAACTTTTTTTGTTGTGTGCCAGTCCTATGGCTTGAACTCAAGAGGTCTGGATACTGTCCCTGAGCTTTTCTGCTCAAGGCTAGTGTTCTACCACTTCAGCCACAGCACCACTTTGAGCTTTTTTAGAGGTTTGTTGGAGATAAGAGTCTCATGGGCTTTCCTGCCCAGGCTGGATTTGTATCCTCAGATCTCAGCCTCCTGAGTAGCTAGGATTACAGGTGTGAGCCACTAGCATCCAGCTATTACAGAATTTAGTAAGTGACAATAAAATCACTACATATTAGAATGTAAAGGATGCATAAAAATAGTAAATAAAACAAATTCAATGCATTAAAGATGCATCAATATAAAGTAAAAATGACTTAATGAAATGCCCTTGGCTTAAATTAAAAAAAAAAAAAAAGCAAATGTGTGCCAAAAAGAAAGCATAGAAGAATAGAACAAGGTGACGAAATTAATGAGGAAAAGAAAATATTTAAGTTTTCTACTTTTTTTTTTTTTTTTTTTGGATCATGGGGCTTGAACTCTGGGCCTGAGCACTGTCCCTCAGCTCTTCAGCTCAAGGTGAGTGCTCTACCACTTGAGCCACAGCACCACTTCCAAGAAAATATTTAAATAATAATCAAAATCTTGTGGTTTAAAGAAGATCATATAATGTTGACTAATTTGACCAAGAAAAATGTGGAAAAGTCCACATGTAGAAAAAATAGTCAGGTACCAGTGGCTCATGTCTATAATCCTAGCTACTCAGAAGGCTGAGATCTAAGGATCCTGGTTCAAAGCCAGCCTGGGCAGAAAAGTCCCCATGACATTCTTATCTTCATTAACCACTCAAAAACCATAAGTGCTGTGGCTCAAAGTGGTAGAGAGCTAGTCTGGAACAAAAAAGCTCAGGGACAATGCCCAGGCCCTAAGTTCAACTTGAGGGTTATTTTAATAGTCTAAATGCATATGCCCTAATCTTCAAACCAGTACCTTATTTAGTGGGAAAACCTAGAAATAAGAACAGTTAAGGATGCCCATTCCTCCGGAGTGAGTATTACTCACAGGGACACTTCTAGTCAGAATATTTTATTCTGCTTGCTCTCATACCTGGATCTTAACCTACTATGTACGCACATACAGGGGCATACACATACATACACAAACAAGTTTACTGATGTATAGTGCATGTGGGAGTGATACTCTATGGAGTAAACTCTTTGAACCATTAACAGTTTAGCAAAATGAATTTAAAAAATGGGGACAAATACAGTCGGACTAATCAATGTATATATATGAGAAGGGATGTGGAAAACTTGATGGGGGGAGGTGAAGGAAGAAGGGGAAAATGATGGAAGGGGATACCCTGGTCAAGATGTACTGGATACATATGTGGACATGTCAAGATGTAACTGTCTCTTACTATTTAAAGGTTAAATATTTTTAAGAAGAATATTTTAGAGCTGAGTGCCAGTGGCTCATGCCTATCATCAGGAGGTTGAGATCTGAGGACTGTAGTTCAAAGCCAGCCCGGGCAGAAAAGTCCCCATGAGACTCTTATCTCCAACTAATTACTCAAAAACCAGAAATGGTGCTGTGGCTCAAGTGGTAGAGTGCTAGCATTGAGCACACAGAGGCTCAGGGATAGCACCCAGGCCAAGTTCAAGCCCCAGGACTGGCCAAAAAAAAAAAAATTCTAAACTTGACTCGTTTGTCCTACTCTGTATGTTGAAATTGGCGTTAAAAAAAATACTTTAATTGGTATATGGTGGGGCTGGGAAGGTGGCTCAGTGGTAGAGCGCTTGCCTTGCATGCATGAGGCCCTGGGTTCTACTCCTCACCACCACATAAGCAAAAAAAAAAAGCGCGGGGGGGGGGGGGGGGGGGGGGGGCGGGGGGGGGGGGGGGACTGGGAAGGTGGCTCAGTGGTAGAACGCTTGCCTTACATGCCTGAGGCCCTGGGTTCGATTCCTCAGCACCACATTAAGCAAAAAGAAAAAAGCCGGAAGCGGCGCTGTGGCTCAAGTGGTAAGAGCGCGCTAGCCTGTGCCCAGGCCCAGAGTTCAGGCCCCACAACCGGACCCAAAATAAAAAAGCTGGAAGTGGCACTGTGGCTCAAGTGGTAGAGTGCTAGCCTTGAGCTGAAGAGCTGAGGGACAGCGCCCAGGCCCAGAGTTCAGGCCCCAGAGTTCAGGCCCCACCACTGGACCCCCCACATAAAAAAATTGGTATATGGTATACAACTGATGCTACAATCAAGCTGCTTTGTTGATTTCTTGTGTGTGTGTGTTGGGGGGGGGGGAGGTCCTGGGGCTTAAACTCAGGGCCTTGTGCTCTTATTACAGCTTTTTTGTTCAATTGTTTAAGGCTAGCACTCTACCACGTGAGCCACCCCTTCACTTGGTTTTTTTTTTTTTGGTGGTTTATTGGAGGTAAGAGTCTCACAGACTTTCCTGCCTAGGCTGGCTTTGAACCGAGATTCTCACATCTTAGCATCCCGAGGAGCTAGGATCACAACTGAGAGCCACTGCTTTAAACTAGAGAACAGCACAGCTTCCAGAGGGGATGGACTGTTCTCCACCCTCACGCCTGCACTGGGCCACGGGTCGGAGGCCTCTTGGAACACGGAGAGCTCCTCGAAATCACGTGGATTTGGAGAATGCACGAGGTTTCCCCTGCACGGAAAGTAAGGGGGGGGGGGGAGAGAGGGTGAAGGACAAGCAAATCCCACTTATGATTATTTCATTTCCAACAGAAAAACAAACCCAAAGTCCTAGGGGTGAGTTTACCAAGACACCGGGCGAGGCCCTGAACACCGACACTTGTCTGTAGAACTCAAATATCCCGGCAGGACCCCGCGAAGAGCAGCCTGGGCAGCTGGGGAGCCGCCCGAGTCGGGCCTGCGCTGGCCGAAGAGGAGGGGAAGCCTCTGGTGTGGGCCTTCAGCCCTGAAGCTACTGAACGAATGCCACTGGCTGGATGACTGACCCCCAATGGACGGAACGACTGAAACGGACAGGCCACGGGGAGACGCGCGCGCATGCGCACAAACAAGATGGCGGCGCTCGCCGGCCTGGCTGGGATGCGTGCGCATGCGCCAGAGGCAAGATGGCGGCGCTCACCGGCCTGGCTGGGATGCGTGCGCATGCGCAGAGGCAAGATGGCGGCGCTCACCGGCCTGGCTGGGATGGCCGTGCGCACGCGCAGAGGCAAGATGGCGGCGCTCACGGGCCCGTTGGAGAGGTGTACGCATGCGCACGAGCAACCCGGCAACGCCTACGGGCCCGTGTGCGCATGCGTGAAAGATGGCAGGCCCTGCGCCCAGGCCTCTGCCCACCCGAGGCGGAGCTGGACAGGAGCCCGCCCCGCCCCGGCCGCCGCCCCCGTCCTGCACCTGCACGTGCTGTCAGCCTGCGGCGCCTCGGTGCTCTTGACGCCTGCGGCCCGACGCTGGTGGAAGCCGAGGAGGAGGCCTGAGCGGCGGAAGTGGAGGCCGCGCAGGCCGGGCCGCGGGGCTGCCCGCGGCGGCCCTGGGCCTCGGCCTTCCCCGCCCGCGGCCGCTCCTCCCCGCCTCGACGGCCTGGCACCCGGCGGGCCGCCCCGCTGCAGGATGCTGCCACACTGGTGCGCCCCGAAGCTGTTGATGTAGACGAAGCCGAAGCGCGCGCGCGCCGCGGGCCCCATCGCCCCCGTCTGCGGACTCCCGCCCGCGCACAGCCTGCCGGGAACTGGGGGCCCTACCACTCCCCCCGGCGGGCCAATGGGAGGAGCCGGAGCCAGGGCGGGACCACTGTGTCTGTGGGGGGGGGGGGCCGGGAAGGGAAGCGTAGCACTGCGCATGCCTTGAGAGGGCCCAGGGCCGTACCACTGTGTAGGCGGTGGGGGGGTACTGAGGACCATACCACTGTATAGAATTGTGCAGTGGGCTGGGGGGGGGGATGTGTTTGGGCCACACCACTAGGGGCGTGGACCAGACCACTGGGCAGGTGACGGGGGAGGGCTAGGAGAGATATGGACCAGACCACTGGGCAGGTGACGGGGGAGGGCTAGGAGAGATATGGACCAGACCACTGGGCAGGGGAGGAAAACTGCCAAAGCCCCTTGTTTCCTTGCTGTTCATCCTGAGAGCACGGCTTGGTTTTCCTGAAGGGTTCCTGCTTTGGCCAGGTGTCTTGGCCCCCTGCAACTTGCATTTTAGCCACACTCAGCCCTTGCCTGAGCACTTTCATGAAAGGCATGCTGTTAGAGGCTCCTGGAAGGTCCACAACTTCCGGTTAGTTAGGCCACACCCTTTGGCCCGAGTGTGGGCGGGAGCTCAGCCAATGGGAGCAGAGGGGCGGGGCCGCTGGGGTAGGGATAAAAAGGGAGCAGCCGGCCCGCCCTGGGTCTGCGCCCTGGGCCTGCCCCCCGGGCCCACCCTGGGCCTTCCCCCCCCCCCCCCCCAGCTTGGTTCCTGATGATGCACTGTTCCTTTCCCGTTGGTGTCCTTCTTCCCAGGCAGCACCCCACCATCCCGAGCCATTTCTCACAAACGCCAGGAAGAGCTGTGACGATGGAGCAGCCATTCTGGGACTGCAGGATGAATGACCCCACAACAGAACCAAGGCTGTCCCCCTACCCAGAGCAGCTATGGCAGGTCCTTAGGGACCAAACTGGCCCCTCTCCAGCCAAGGAGCCAAGGGATCCCCACCCAACCAGACCCAAGATTAGGACCAAACA
This sequence comes from Dipodomys spectabilis, assembly GCF_019054845.1. Lineage (NCBI taxonomy): Eukaryota > Metazoa > Chordata > Mammalia > Rodentia > Heteromyidae > Dipodomys > Dipodomys spectabilis. The sequence continues at coordinate 58,701 of NW_024871438.1, forward strand.
GACCAGTTTGATCAAGCAGTGCATACTTCTACTCCCTGCTTTGGCCCTTCTGTACTTAACTCTGAACACCCCAAACATGACTGGGAACACCTAGATAAGAGTCTCACAGACTTTCCTGCCCAAGCTGGCTTTGAACCGTGATCCTCATATCTCAGCCTCCTGAGTAGCTAGAATGACAAGCAAGACCCATTCGTGCCAACCACTATGCCCAGCTTCCATTGCTTTCTTAGCTCGCCATTACTTTGGATGTTTCACTTTGGGGGTGAAGGGCTAGATCTAGTCTTCTAGAACTATCCAAAGGCAACTTCTTGCTCTGACGTAGGACTCCAGTTAACAAAACAGCTGTCATTCACTGCTGGCCAACTCCAGTTCAAGAGGGCAGAGAAAGATGGTCTGATGGCTGAGCTCATTTTCATTTCAGATCCATCCTTTATTCTTTACTTTCTATCCTGGGCCAACATTTGGCTGGGAGAGGGTGGAAGGTTACTGGGGCTTGAACTCAGGACCTGGGCACTGTCCCTGAGCTTCTTTTGCTCAAGGCTAGTGCTCTACTACTTGAGCCACAGCTCCATTTCTGGCTTTTTTTTTTTTTTGGTGGGTCATTGGAGGTAAGAGTCTCCCAGACTTTCCTCTCCAGGCTGGCTTTGATCCTCAGATCACAGCTTCCTGAGTAGCTAGGGTGACAGGCATGGCTACTGAGTCAGGGCTATTTGGCTGCTTTTTGGTAAAGTGGAACCTAGTAAATGCTCCGGGGCAGGGCTTCATTCTTCCTTTTCTTATGGGAGGGGGGACAGGGACCCTTATGAGCCAATTTTTGATTCTTTAGAGCCAATTTTGGCTTCTCCCATGAGTCTGAAAGGAAATGTGGATTCTCTGACTTTGGGCTGCCAATTGGAAGGGAAGTAATGAGCGCAGAGAAGTCCGGGGTGCTTGGTATTCTGTGATCTGCATGAGAGCGGAAGTTCATCTCCATCTTGGAGCACACCCTCCCCCACCCCACCAGCTGACCATTCTATTTATAGTTACAAGTCTGTGACTCCAAGGAAATGGATTATTTGAGGATCCAGCTGGGCCTGTGGCTCTTGAAGCATGCTCAAACAGATCATTGTTTCACGTGTCAGCCCTGTGCGTGATAACTGGCTTGACAAGGGTTAAAGGAATTGGTGGGGGGGGGGGTATTGCTGGGCATCAGTGGCTCACGTCTGTCATCCTAGCTACTCAGGAGGCTGAGATCTGAGAAGCGCAGTTCAAAGCCAGCCTGGGCAGGAAAGTCTGGGAGAGTCTTATCTCCAATAAACCACTCAGAAAACCAGAAGTGGCGCTGTGGCTCAAATGGTAGAGGGCTGGCTTTGAGCTGAGGGACAGCACGCAGGCCCAGAATTCAAGCCCCACAACTGATCCCCCAAAAAAGTTATTTATATGACAGCTTTCTGAAGTGCCATGGCCCTGCTGGCTGCTCTCTTGAAGGTGACAAGACAGCATGGCCTCCTCAGGGCAGTTTGTGTTCCTCACAAGATGGCGTCTCGGTGAATCTGCTCTTTGCTGGAGCTCATGCTGACTGCCAAAATGACTGCAGGAGAGAAGAGCTCAGGTCAAAGGACACAGGCTGAACAAGACCATCACGTAGCTGGCCCCTTACAGGGTCAGGAGAGCCCGCCCTGGGTGAAAGGGGCCTCCATTGCCCCATTTGGAAAGAAGGTGATAATCCCTCTGCCTGGCTGGGGAAGAAATGGCGGGCTTTCTTTACAAATAAGGCCAGAAGTAGTTCCGGGGCAGAGGTCAGGAGTAGTTGCGGGGCAGAGGTCAGGGGTAGTTCTGGGGCAGAGGTCGGGAGTAGTTCCTTTCTTGTTGGGAGGTGGTGTGTAGGATGGGAACAGGGGAAAGGGGTTCTTTGTGCAGAGATGGAGGTGGGGTGGGAGAGCAATCTTTTTTTCTTTTTCTTTCTTTCTTTTTCCTTCATGGGGCTTGAACTCTGGGCCTGGGCGCTGTCCCTCAGCTCTTCAGCTCAAGGCAAGCACTGTACTATTTGAGCCACAGCGTCACTTCTGGTTTTCTGGCGGTTTGTTGGAGATCAGAGTCTCACAGACTTTCCTGCCCCGGCTGGCTTTGAACCTGGATCCTCAGATCTCAGCCCCCTGAGTAGGATGACAGACATGAGCCACCGGCGCCCAGCAACAATCTTATCTTGAGTTACAGGAGGGGGAAAAGGAGGGGGATGATTCAGTAAGATCTGCAGCCAGGGCCATCCATCTTAAGATATGAATGTCCAGGGGAAAGGTGAATGTTTATTTATTATTAGCCAGTCCTAGGGCTTAAACCCAGGACCTGGGGGTTGTCCCTGAATTTCATTATGCTCAAGGCTGATGCTCTACCTCTTGAGCCATGAGCTTCCCTCCTGGCTTTTCCTGTGATGAATTGGAGTCTCTTGGACTTTGCTGTCTGGGGTGGCCTCCAATCATGATCCTCCCATGTGAGCCTCCTGAATAGCTAGGATTACAAGTGGGAAGCACCAGCCCCCAGGCCTGAATGCTTGATTACTTACTTTCCAGCAGTCACTCTGGGCCTGGAACTATCCCCCATCTCCGCCTTGGGCCCTTTCTCTGGACAGGAATTCTTACTGAACACCCCCCCCCCCCAAGCACTTCCTTTAGCATGGGCAGACTCTAGCTCCAATGAGCAGGCCTCTCTTTGGCCCCCAGTCCTGAAAACAGCCCTCGATTAGGTAGGATTCAGAACTGGCCAAGGTGGGCTTCCTTCACAAGTCTTAGAGATGATTTTGGCTAGGGTCATTTAATTGGGAGGGGGGGTAGGAATTTCCCCTGCATGTTTTGGTGGTGATTTTGATTTTGTTTTTGTTTTCCTCTACGTTTGTTTTAGGGCTTTTCTTTCTGGTTCTATGTGCTTACACTGCTACTCTTGTTCACCTGGCATGTAGAAAGATCCCATCTCAGGAAACAAAAGCAAACCAAATCAAATCACAACCAAACAAACCCGGTGGTAGCTCACACCTGTAATCCTGGGTTAACTCAGGAGGCTGAGATAGGAGGATCACGGTTCGAAGCCAGCTCGGCCAGGAAAGTCCATGAGACTCTTATCTTCAATAAACCAGCAAAAAGTTGGAAGTAGCACTGTGGCTCAAGTAGGTAGAGCACTAGCTCAGGGACAGCACCCAGGCCCTGAGTTCAAGTCCCAGGACTGTCACACACACACACACACACTTTACTCCTGACATTTAATATTTTCTAACTAGGTTGACTTAGATAAGGGGGAGGGGGGGGGTCCCACTGATCTTTTCCTCTATGAGATAAGGATTTCCCCCTCACCCCTTTTTACAACAAAAAAAAGCAGCATGAGAGAAGGCTGGGAGTCAGCAGTTGAGGAGGCCAAGTTTGGAAGGATTTGAACCCAGGCAGGTACCCCCCCATACCCACACCCCTATTTCAGACTTTACCAGCCACAAGAAACAGCATCCCGTGTTGTGGCTCCCGTGGGGCTGCTTCTCAGGGAAACTGGGAAGGAATGAAGAGCACTGGACTCTTAAGAACCATGAGGGGGGGCTGGGAAGGTGGCTCAGTGGTAGAGCGCTTGCCTTGCATGCATGAGGCCCTGGGTTCGATTCCTCAGCACCACATAAGCAAGCAAAAAAAAAAAAAAAAAAGAACCATGAGGGGCCTTTGCCTGGCCTGGCTGGCTTTGTCCACTAGGTGGCAGTCACAGCTGCTGGATAAAAGCATCTCCCCCCCCCCCCCCCCCCCCCCCCCCCCCCCCCCCCCCCCCCCCCCCCGCCAAGCCCTCTTCCTCTAAAAACAACCCAATCTCTGTGTGTGTGTGTGTGTGTGTGTGTGTGTGTGTGTGTGTGTGTGTGAGAGACAGACAGACAGACAGAGAGAAAGAGAAAGAGGAAGAGAGGAGAGATGGGGGTGGAGGGACCGAGGAGGCTGGAATGGTCTTTGCTCCTAAACTCCCTCAACTTTCCAAAGGTGAACCCCACAACTTCCCTGAAAAAGAAAGAAGCATAAGTCTATGAGACACCAAGAGGGAAGAGGTGTGTGTGTGTGTGTGTGTGTGTGTGTGTGTGTGCGTGCAAATTTCAATGGAGAAACTGTGACAAAAATTAGAACACTTACTTTAATCAAGCATCTGTGGCTCCCGCCTGTCATCCTAGCCACTCGGGAGGCTGAGACCTGAGGATCCCAGTTCAAAGCCAGCCTGGGCAGGAAAGTCCATGAGACTCTGATCTCCAATAAACCACCAGCAAACCGGAAGTGGCGCTGGGGCTCAAGGGGTAGAGCGCTAGCTTTGAGGAAAACAAACAAACACAAATGTAAAAGCTCAGGGATTGCGCCCAGACCCTGCGTTCAAGCCCTATGATGAGCACATGCACACACACACACACACACACACACACACACACACACACACCTACTTCCTTAAAGTCAGTAGCACTGAGCTGTGACCAGAGTGGCCTGTGGCCTGCCCTCCAGCCCCTCTTCCTCCTCCTCCATGTTTCTTCCTCCCAGGAGTCTCAGAATGGGGCAGATCACTCCCCACCCCCCACCCCTGCCCCCCTGCCCTATGTGAGGGGCACTGTGGCTAGGATGGATGGAGATGGAGCCGCTGGCACAATGGCAGCAACCTGCAGTCCCTGCGGATGGCTTCGTCACCATGGCAACGGGTATAGGCCGGAGGCAGTGGGAATCTACCAATCTGTAAGAGGAGTGCAGTCCATGGGGGGAGGGAGGGAGGGGGGAGGGGAAGAGAGAGGGGGGAGTGGGGGAAGGAGGAGAGAGAGATGAGGTGACCCAGGGGTCCTCCTGCTAACCTGGGGCCGTGGCCCCACCACCCACCTCAGCTCTCACCCTACCTGAGGATGGGCACTTTGTAAATGGAGATAATGAGAATAACATGGATGGTGATGATGGTGATGATGATGATGATGATGATGATGATGGCGATGATAATGGGAAATACTGTGTGTGTTAGCTTTTTCTCTCAAGGCTGGCGCTCTACCACTTGAGTCACAGCTCTACTTTTGGCTTTTCGGGGGAGGAGGGGAATTCATTGGAGGTAAGAGTCTTAAGACTCTCAGGACTTGAACCTCGATCCTCAGATCTCAGCCTCCTGAGTAGCTAGGATGACAAGTGTAAGCACCGGCACCCACTGGCCTGGTGAATGCTATTTTCTTTTCGTGGCAAGCTGCTATCAGAAGGAGATAATGGAGCCCACCTCCCCCCCCCCCCCCCGGCCCCGTGGAATGCTCTAGAATCCAAAGGGAAGCATATCAGACTAGACAGCAAGCAGAAGGAAAGCCAGAAGAGTCTAGTCCCCCATTCGCCCCTACTTTATGAGGGACACCAGCCTAGCAGTGCAAAACCAGGAGAGGTAGAGTAGAAATCAGTAGCGATGTCTGGGTATCCAGAGATAAGTAGAGTTTGGGAGCTGTTTGTGTTAGATGTGTGTGTGTGTGTGTGTGTGTGTGTGTGTGACCTCCTGATGCACACAAAATTGCATTTAGTATTAGAGCTGCCTTTTCCTTCTTGTCCAGCTCTTCCCATCCCCCCCCCCACCACACACACACACACACAGAGATAACATCCCTTGGGGCAGGGTACCAGCAGGGACAGTGCTGCACTGTTGGTAGGAATGTAAACTAGTACAACCACTCTGCACAGCGGTCTGGAGGTTCCTCAACAAGAAACAACCACAACCCAGTCATACCACTCCTGGGCATCTAACCCTGAACATCATGAGCCGGGATATGATAAAGATACCTGCACACCCATGTTCATTGCCGCACTATTCACAATAGCCAAGATAGGAAAACACCCCAGATGCTCCACAATCGATGAGTGGATCACCCCCCACCCCCCAAATGTGGTACCTAAACACAATGGAGTCTTACCCAGCCATTAGACAAACAAAAAAAAAATACAGCTTCATTTTCAGGGAAATGGATGGATCTAGAGCAAATCATGCTCAGTGAGGTAAGCCAAGCTCAGAGAGACGAACGTCTCATGTTTTCTATGTAGAAGCTAGATATAAAATATACAGGGACATGATAAATGATACAGGATTCTAGGCATGCGTACACAGAGAGACCAAAAAAGGGTATTGCTTAGGAGAGGAACTCAAAGGTACAGGGCCTGTGTGCCTCTGATCAGCGATGATAGTTATTGAAATGAACTCCAGGAAATGGAAACATGGGTTTGATAATGATGATGATGATGATGATGATAGTGGTGTTGTTTTTGCTCTCCTTTTTCTTCTGGGGCAGGTAAAGAGGGGGTACAGACGGGAGGAGGAGGGAGGGAAAACAAATGCAATCATGTATTCAGCAGACACTATGTGGAAAATGATCTATACAACTTGTGGGCAGGGACAGGAGGGGGTAACTGAGGGAAAGCAAAGGAAGGGGTGCTATGGTCCAAAACAAGAAAAGCACTCGGCACCTGACTTACAAAATGGTAGCCTGTCTGTATGGCAACTTAATAATCACAATGAAAGTATTTTGAAGAATCAGCTAGTCATCCTAGCTACTGGAGAGGCTGAGATCTGAGGATCACAGCTCAAAGCCAGCCTGGGCAGGAAAGTCTGCGAGACTCTGATCTCCGATAAACTACTCAGAAAAAGCCAGAAGTGGCGCTGTGGCTCCAGTGGTAGAGTGTTAGCCTTGAGCACAGAGAGGCTCAGGGACAGCGCCCAGGTCCTGAGTTCAAGCCCCAGGACTGGCAAAAGAAAATAAGAATCGGATGCTTACAAGGATGGCATGCAACCCTGTGTGCATCTATTCCAGTGTCAGAATTTCATGCTTGGCCTTTGGTAGATCTGAACTGAGGCGGCTGAGCGACACCGCTGCGGGGCCTTGCCCGTGATCTGCAGGCCTGCTCTGCAGGGCGTTTGTGCTGAGCGCCTGAGTCCCAGCGGCCCCCGCAGCGCCCACCCTCCCAGCTCTGTTCACACAGCTGTGGAGGCACAGCTGCTCAGGCTGGCACAGGAGGCAGAGCCGCACACGCCCGAGCCCCGGGCTCTCAGCGTGGCAAATAGAAAGGAGCCCCGAGGATCACTTCTCCACAGAAATCTGCTTGCATGCATCTGGCAGGGGAAATGTGGTTTTTCCCATTCACAGCAGCATAGCCAGGAGACAGCCTGACCCCCAATCCACACAGCTGCAGACAGCCTGACCCCCAATCCACACAGCTGCAGACAGCCTGACCCCCAATCCACACAGCTGCAGACAGCCTGACCCCCAATCCACACAGCTGCAGACAGCCTGACCCCCAATCCACACAGCTGCAGACAGCCTGACCCTCAATCCACACAGCTGCAGGCAGCCTGACCCCCAATCCACACAGCTGCAGGCAGCCTGACCCCCAATCCACACAGCTGCAGGCAGCCTGACCCCCAATACACACAGCTGCAGGCAGCCTGACCCCAATCCACACAGCTGCAGACAGCCTGACCCCCAATCCACACAGCTGCAGACAGCCTGACCCCCAATCCACACAGCTGCAGGCAGCCTGACCCCCAATCCACACAGCTGCAGGCAGCCTGACCCCCAATCCACACAGCTACAGGCAGCCTGACCCCCAATACACACAGCTGCAGACAGCCTGACCCCAATCCACACAGCTGCAGACAGCCTGACCCCCAATCCACACAGCTGCAGACAGCCTGACCCCAATACACACAGCTGCAGACAGCCTGACCCCAATACACACAGCTGCAGACAGCCTGACCCCCAATACACACAGCTGCAGACAGCCTGACCCCCAATACACACAGCTGCAGACAGCCTGACCCCAATACACACAGCTGCAGACAGCCTGACCCCCAATACACACAGCTCAAGACAGCCTGACCCCCAATCCACACAGCTGGAGACAGCCTGACCCCAATCCACACAGCTGCAGACAGCCTGACCCCCAATCCACACAGCTGCAGACAGCCTGACCCCAATACACACAGCTGCAGACAGCCTGACCCCAATACACACAGCTGCAGACAGCCTGACCCCCAATACACACAGCTCAAGACAGCCTGACCCCCAATCCACACAGCTGGAGACAGCCTGACCCCAATCCACACAGCTGCAGACAGCCTGACCCCCAATCCACACAGCTGCAGGCAGCCTGACTCCCAATCCACACAGCTGCAGGCAGCCTGACCCCCAATCCACACAGCTACAGGCAGCCTGACCCCCAATACACACAGCTGCAGACAGCCTGACCCCAATCCACACAGCTGCAGACAGTCTGACCCCCAGTACACACAGCTGCAGACAGCCTGACCCCAATACACACAGCTGCAGACAGCCTGACCCCAATACACACAGCTGCAGACAGCCTGACCCCCAATCCACACAGCTGCAGACAGCCTGACCCCCAATACACACAGCTACAGACAGCCTGACCCCGATCCACACAGCTGCAGACAGCCTGACCCCCAATACACACAGCTGCAGACAGCCTGACCCCGATCCACACAGCTGCAGACAGCCTGACCCCCAATCCACACAGCTGCAGACAGCCTGACCCCCAATCCACACAGCTGCAGACAGCCTGACCCCAATACACACAGCTACAGACAGCCTGACCCCGATCCACACAGCTGCAGACAGCCGGCTCCCCTCTGCCCCCTTCCCTGTGATTTTTGACTCAGTTGCTATGACAAGTGTGTCTGTGGGAAATGCGTTTCTTTGTAGTGCCACAGAAATCCCTGTTTCTCCTCAGGATTTTCCTGGATCGAAAAACAAATAAAAATATTTGATGATACCTAGGTACAGATGCTCGCTCCTCCTTCCCTTCCCCCTTTTCTCCTCTCTTCCTCTCCCTCTCCCTCCTTCCATTCTCTCCTCTTCCTCCTCCTCCTCCTCCTCTTCCCCCCTCCTCTGCTCCTCTCCTACTTTCCTACACCCACTTACCTTTCTGAGCATGTTTCTCTAGACTGTGGAGCCATTTTTTCAGTCCCTTCACAGGTTAGGAGGTGGGGACCTCACCTGAAGATAGTTGTCATGCTGTTTGGATTTGGTTAAGAAATCTTCCTTGAAAGATCTCCATAGAGAGAGGTGGGGCTTTGGGAGCAGTAACCAGATGGCGCATTCATCCAAGGATGGGTTGATCCTCACCCGGACTGAGGGAGGTGGTGGAACTGGAAGGTGAACTTGGCTGGAGAAGTCATGGTGGGGAGTGGGGGGGAACTGTGGCCTGGGAGGACATTAGTCTCCCCCCTCCCTCCATTCCTCCCCTATTTCCCCCTCCTCTTCCTACCCCCTCCCTCCGTCTCCCCCTCTCTGCTTCCTGGATGCCATGAGGTGAGCAGCTTTCCTTGCCAGGCCCTGCCCGGTGGTGCTGTGCGTCACCTACTCAGATGCTGACCAATCCTGAGCCTAAAGAAGTCTTTCCTCTCCCTACAGGTATTCTCTTCCTGAGAGACTGACTTCAGAGCAAGGGTCTGGGTCTGGGGCCTTTCTCTTGTGGGTGTGAGGAGGAGTTGCAAGTCAGCTCCTTCGAATGGTGACATTTGCTGTTGCTGTTTGTATCACCCTGACATTTTTAAATGCTATCAACGCTCTGCTTCCTGAAATAGAACCGCAGTGGGAAAGCTCAAAGAAGCCCCAGGGTGGCTTCTGGCATTTGCATTCCCTGGGTTCCCCCCCACACACACAGCCTGCACACACACACACACACACACACACACACACACACACACACACACACACACAACCTCCCCACAAGCAGATTTTCACTGGCACTCGATCTGATTCCAGGCAAGGCAGTGGCTTGTGCCCATTCTGCATTTGTACACCGCTACTGCTCAATTTTACCTTCCTGTGTGTGAGACTGTACTTTTCCAACTCTGGTCACCACACCGACTCACAATAAGTCACTTTTTCCAGATGACCCACAGGGACGCCCAGTTTGACGAGAGGAGGATTTAACATGTCAAAATTCCCCGGGTAGACTTAACCTAACCATGCTCAACGAAATGGTCTCCAACCAGACACCAAATTGGAAGGGCTAAACACTTTGACATTCTCAAATCCAGGAGTTCCTACCCACAGTGCCCAGAGATGGGCAGTGCAGAAGCAAATTTATAAAGGTGTGTGTGTGTGTGTATGTATACCAGACCTGGAGCTTGAACCCAGGGCCTGGGCACTGTCCCTGAGCTTCTCTGTGCTCAAGGCTCTCTACTACTTGAGCCACAGCGCCACCTGCAGTATTTCCTGAGTATTCATTTGAGATAAAAGTCTGACTTGCTGGGCGCCAGTGGCTCACTCCTGTCATCCTAGTTACACAGGAGGCTGAGATCTGAACCTCGAGGTTCAAAGCCAGCCCGGGCAGGAAAGGCCGTGAGACTCTTATCTCCAATAAACCATTCAGAAAACCGGAAGTGGCGCTGTGGCTCAAGTGGTAGAGCACTAGCCTTGAGCTGAAGAGCTGAGGGACAGCACCCAGGCCCAGAGTTCAAGCCCTATGACCACCACTACCACCAACAAAAAAGAGTCTTGTCTTTCCTGCCCAGGCTGGCCTTGAACCTCAATCCTCAGATCTCAGCCTCCTGAGTAGTTGACAGGTGTGAGCCAGCACCAGGCAAAAGGTTCTTTTCTTTATTGTTGCAACAATGAGACTTCAACTCAGGACCTGACCTTTAGTTCATTCACTGGCACTCTTACCCAACTGAGCTATGCCTTCAACCTCTTTTTGGTTTTTAGAGGAGGGGCAGATGACTGCAGAGAGGATCTTCAATGTGCTCATGTCAAGACAGATGCGGTCGTTTGTGGTTCATATTTCATTGGCCTAAAGTACTGTTTGCTAAAAGAACATTTATTCATGTCCTTCCCCACCCCCTCAAAGTGCTGAGAACAGCCCACAACACCTACAGAAACTGTGGAGGATGTAAACCAAATGCACTCCATTCTTTCTGAACCATGAACGCACATTCTGGTGGTTGCTAGAGAAGGTGTAACAGGGCTTGTATGTTTTTTGGGTTTGGGGGGGTTTTTTGGCCCGGGGTTTGAACTCAGAACCTGGGCATTTTCCCCTGAGGTGGTTTTGTTTGTTTGTTTCTGCTCAGAGCTAGAGTTCTGCCACTTCAGCTTTTTTGAGTAGTTGCTTGGAGATAAAGAGTCTCAGGGTTCCAGCTTGCTTCAAACCCTGATCCTCCAATCTCGGCTTCCTGAATAGCTGGGATTACAGGCATGAGCGACTGACACTGGCTCTAATTTTTTTTTTTTAATGTCCCACCCACAACCACAGAAGCAGACTCTACTTGTATTAAGCCTGAAAGAAGTATATCAAGAGAACTCTGAGTTAAAAGTTTTATTCATTCAACATCTCACATTACAAATATTTAAAAATTATATGCATACTGGTATAAATAGTCATTTGCAAACTATTTAATAACATTAATTTTTTTTTCCACTAGCACTTCAACAAATGAACTCTTTTAAAAAAGGAACTGTGTTATATAACTTAAGAGTAGAACATACAAAAATAGGAACTTAAAGTGAAAATGACTTTAATAAAAAAATGAATTATCCTTATTTAAAATGCTATAATAAATACTACAACCTCCCCATACACAATAAAAACTATATGGAACTCCGGCGAAGTAGTAGAGTTAACTGACATACTTAAATAACTTTTCCTTCTGATAATATGAGCCATACGCTTCGGGGGTAGGGGGGAAATTAGGGATTAGTAAAAACTAGACACCCACTTCCTAAAGGTTTCACTTCCAAAAAATATAACAAAAATCTGATGAAAATTATAAAAACTAATTATACTTTAAATTTTAAAAATATAAAAAATAAAACAGTTGGATACAATATTGCCCCAATTCTTACAATGCTATCAATCACAGTAGCTTTAAAAGAAGATAATAAAATAAAGCAAATGACCAAAACCTCTTTTATTCCTTTGTTGTTTTTTTTTTAAAAATAATCTCAAATTTACATTAGTAGAAAGATTGATTTCTGATTCTTTTCTTTAGAAACGCCAACAAGAAAGAGGATTTACTCCTAACAGTAGAAAACGACATTTTTCAAATGTCTGCAATTAAAAACAAAGAATTACACTGCAAAGATCTTTCAAAAAGTCTGAAATAAGTATTGCACAGAACTTGAAGTTTAACTTGCCACAACGCGCCACATTCAAGTTTTCAATCGCCTTTGAACAGAAGACAGCGACTCTTCAAAAACAAAAGGGGTGAATTATCAAGTTTTTCCAACAGCATTCTTAGCAAATGCTAAAGTCGACTTGCTGCAAGTTTGTTTTTGAGTTTTTTTTGTTTTTTGTTTTTTTTTAGTTTTTTGTTGTTGTTGTTGTTTTTGTTTTTCTGTTTGCATTCTGCAGAGATCTGTGTATGGAGATTTTTTTTTTTATACCAAAAGCTGGGGAGAGGGAAGGGACAGGATCAGGGTAGGAGGGGGAGGGAAGGGTGGGGGGGGGTGGGGGGGAGGGGACTCATTTACATAGAAAATAAATCGGAAACACTTTATTTTTACATTGCAAAAATAACCATGTCATCATACTCTGTAACTACGCTGTGAGTACACAGCTTCTGCCATGCGAGATAGCACATGCTACGTGAATGGAAGGGACGCCCTAAAAACTGGAAACTAAGGACATGTGGATGGTGTTTGCCTTGACATGGGAAGGCCCCCTCCCCCCACGAAGTGGGGTCCCATGTCATCCGGAGGACCATGTCAGGGGAGAAAGCGCAGAGGCCTAGCTGATCACCGTGCAGGACCTCGAAGAAGCCACGCAAGAACCAAATCGTCTGTAAACACGCTTGTCACACACACAATCGCGAGCTAAGTATTAGTAGAATTAACAGTTTCTTACATTAGTCATGCACACGAACATTACACACCTGTCTCACGGCAGGCTAGTTTTGTTTTTAAAATTTTAAAGAGATCATTTCAAAGAGCAGACATCTTGGAATCCAACACTTACCATCAAGTTTATTAAGATTAAAAAAAAAAAAATATGTCTCAACTTTTACCACCACCACCCTCCCCCCCAAAAATGTCTGCATTTTAGGAATCTTTTATTTGGGAAAAAAAAAAAAAACAACTTACTAAGATGCTGTAAGACAATTTTGTCATTTTAAATTTCTACCCTAGGTTTATACTTTTTTTTTTTTTTTTTTAATTTTTTGTTTTGTGTTTTGTGTCCGGAACTACAGTGTTCTGTCATTTTCATGCGGAAAAAAAAAAAAAAAATTCCCCCTTAATTTGTGACTGTATATATAGACTATTTCTTAAATGACAGTACACCGCTGGGTTTAAGCATGCTCTTCCTCTGCAGACTGTACAATAGCATTCCCAGTGCGTAACATTCATTGTTTAAAATGTATGCAGAGCACTGAAATGTATAAAAAGCAGAATATAAGAAAATAAAATTTATTAAAATTATTTATATTAAAAAATGAAGTATATGAAGATCTCTCCGTAATAAAAAGTACAAAAAGCTACTCTTTGCAATATGAAAAATTGAGGTATTGCATAAGGAGATATCCCGTCAGTGAAAAGTAGGCCTAAAAAATGTTCACTGTTGGAAAAACAAGATATACAAAAGTAGTGCATAACAAATATACATTATGTGCATGGCAAAATAAGTTAGCTACAAAAAACACTGTACCGAAAATCAGTAGGTCATGTACAAAGGCGGGGGGGGGGGGGGGGGAGAAGGAAAAATCAAAGAAACCCACAAAATCAGTATTTCAAAGCTAGCTCCCTCCCCCCCGTCCCCCCTCCCCCCCACATCAGTGTTAGTTCTGGTTAGGTCTTTGTTGCTGCTTCTAGAAACAGCGACAATCTCAAGCCACCTCCCAAGCACTGAGAAAGGAAGATAAAAGAAGAGAGGCGAATTGGACATTCCGAGAAGAATCATAGGGGGGTTCGGGAGAAAGGAAAGAGAGGCCATCCTCAATGGCTCGCTGGGATTTCACGGGAGACTTTTCACCTTTGGGACTCGACAGGAAACTAGTGAAAAGCCCGTCCTCCCAAGGGAAGGACAGACAAACAGGTCTCCCTCAAGACACAAGACAATCACTAGGACTTCATCAAGCTAGGTGGTTCTACAGCCAGGCTGGGCCAAGTCTTTGGTTTTGCAGAATCCATGATGGTACCAGGTCTGTGGGTGACCCGCCAGCAGCAAGATCGCCTTGGGCTATGGGAGTTGTGTGTGCAATGGTGTGGAGACTTCACAATGGTCTTTTTGGAATGACCGATGGGGTCTCTCATAAGAGAATGTCAAGTCAAAGAAAAGTGATTTTGTTTTCCCCCCTCACTTAGAGGGCCTTCAAGGGGCTATGGAGAATTAAACACGTGAAAACGTCTGTCAAAGCTAAGAAGAGTATTTATAAGAAAGCATGCATTAACTGATCGAGTTGGCACTTGAGGCACTGACAAAGGCCCATGCTGAGTTCTGGAACTGTACTGCTCTGTTATTTTACAGGAGTGGGCTCAATACATGTACCTTTGCACACATTTACACGGTTACTTGTTCACAGTGCAAAAAGAATTGCAGAAGAAAAACCAAACCAAACCAAACCACTTTGTGACTACTTGACTTCTAATGAACTTTTGTGATTGTTTCCTATGTTACAGCTAGATAGCCAAAGCCAATCAGAGCCAATCTGTATGGTGGATTTGTGTTTGTTTTCACTTTTTGGTGTTTTCTGTTGTTGTTTGGTTGGGGGGGTTGTTTTTTTTTGGGGGGGGAGGGGTTAGTGTTGTTTTTCTCTCTCTTCTGGTTTTGGTTACAAGCGTATTGTAACACAACATTGTTTTTAAAAATTAAAAAAAAAATATATAAATATCCTTGAGGTATGTCTAGATTTGCTGCTTTCTTTTTTTTTTTTTTAATGTCAAAAATGGAGAGAGCAGAGGCTGCCTGCCACTGATGAGCGTTAGGAAATGAGAGTTTCTATGCAACATCCAAAAATAAACATTCCTACACATTGGCTCTTTAAGGAGAGGGAGCTCAGGGGCTCCCCCTAGCGGTCTTTAACTCCAACTTTGGTAGGTCTCTGCGGGCAGCAACAGTCTAACTCATAGCAACCCCGCCCAGTCTGCACATTCTGAAGGGGTAAAAGAAAAAAAAAAAAACGAGTATTGAAAAGAAAATAAACCTAGCTCTGCCTACTTTACTCGCTTTCTTCATGTCCTAATGACTTGGAGGCCTCGGCCTCGGCTACAGAGCCTTCAAGTCCCATGGCGAGGCTGCTGGAGTCTTAGGCGTGCATCTGGCATTCTGTTCGTTCTGCTCACTAATCAATGCTCACTTTCTCCATGGCTCGCACAAAGAAACACAGGATGGGGGAAACATGAGAGAGAGGGAGGGATGAAGGAAAAGGGAGGAAGAAAAAAAAAAGAGGAAAAAGATGAGGAGAGAGAGAGAGACAAGGAAAAGAACAAGAGATAAAAAAAAAAACAAAACCCAAACTAAAAAGTAAAAATTAACAACAAAAAAAAACCCCCACAAAAACTGAAAAGACAATAACCAAAAACTGAAAGGCAAAAAAAGCACTGTCCGAGGGGGGGGGGGGGGGGGGAGGTTCGGAAATTGTGTCTGGACAGATCAATAGTGTTACTGTTGCATGGTTATTTTTTAATAAAAGTATTCGTATATGATCTATTATTCACAATAATTTAAGTAAAAACCTAAAAATACTCTATTGTTTCTTTTCTCTGTTAATAAGTTTCTCTTTCTCCTCTAAGAAAACGCTGCAGGAAGTTTGGATTCGCTTGGTCCTGGGGGAAACCAAGAGAATGGGAACTTCAGACACCAACCATGATGGAAAGAAAAAAGGAAAAAAAAGAAAGAAAGAAAAAAAAAGAGCTCCTACAGACTAGCCGTACAGGAATCTACGAAACACCTACGTTATATAGGCCATTCTTTTTCATTGTACTATCGTTAGGTTACACACTGCTACGAAGACATGCCAGTGTGGAGAGGCTGGGAGGAGGGGGGTCGGGGGGAGGAAGAGGTCAGGAGGGGGTGGGAGAGTGTACTTAACTGGACACTAGCCAGCGGGACGGGCTCAGTCAGGCACCCCTTTAGTTCCAGCGGAATGAAATGTGCCGGGGCCGGTCCCCTCCCTCCTTCACCAGAGGCTTGTGGAACTCCCTGCCGGCGCGAGAATGGATGGCCGCCCAGCAATATTCACAGTAATACTGCAGACAGGTAACGTTAGCACAGAAAAAGGGGGCGAACTTCCCCCCACAACGGGCCCCCTGGCATTCGTCACAGAGCTGGTCATCCAGCACGTATGGCTTCACTTCCACCTGCAA